>NC_069500.1:1193502710-1193752710 GCF_027579735.1 Bombina bombina
ATTATTATTATTATTGGTTATTTGTAGAGCTCCAACAGATTCCGCAGCGCAAATAATGAGGAGGCTTGTGCCAGGACTTCTAAGGGAACATTTGCCTGGCATGTGCAGTCAAGTTTATTTGCTTCCTTAGTTTAAGGAAATTTACTATGAAAATGTTTTTAAATTATTGTGAAATCCCACAACATCAAAGTAAAGTGTTAACTCAGCACTGATGATGCTGATTGGCTGTTTTTCCCCATGCAGATGTCAGTACAAAGAAGGATAACAGCTCACAGAACACTTACTCTGGTGATATAGCATATGGGTAATATATCCCTTTAATTACTATGCATTAAACAACTACACTGTGTGCAGAATTATTAGGCAAATGAGTATTTTGACCACATCATCCTCTTTATGCATGTTGTCTTACTCCAAGCTGTATAGGCTCGAAAGCCTACTACCAATTAAGCATATTAGGTGATGTGCATCTCTGTAATGAGAAGGGGTGTGGTCTAATGACATCAACACCCTATATCAGGTGTGCATAATTATTAGGCAACTTCCTTTCCTTTGGCAAAATGGGTCAAAAGAAGGACTTGACAGGCTCAGAAAAGTCAAAAATAGTGAGATATCTTGCAGAGGGATGCAGCACTCTTAAAATTGCAAAGCTTCTTAAGCGTGATCATCGAACAATCAAGCGTTTCATTCAAAATAGTCAACAGGGTCGCAAGAAGCGTGTGGAAAAACCAAGGCGCAAAATAACTGCCCATGAACTGAGAAAAGTCAAGCGTGCAGCTGCCAAGATGCTACTTGCCACCAGTTTGGCCATATTTCAGAGCTGCAACATCACTGGAGTTCCCAAAAGCACAAGGTGTGCAATACTCAGAGACATGGCCAAGGTAAGAAAGGCTGAAAGACGACCACCACTGAACAAGACACACAAGCTGAAACGTCAAGACTGGGCCAAGAAATATCTCAAGACTGATTTTTCTAAGGTTTTATGGACTGATGAAATGAGAGGGAGTCTTGATGGGCCAGATGGATGGGCCCGTGGCTGGATTGGTAAAGGGCAGACAGCTCCAGTCCGACTCAGACGCCAGCAAGGTGGAGGTGGAGTACTGGTTTGGGCTGGTATCATCAAAGATGAGCTTGTGGGGCCTTTTCGGGTTGAGGATAGAGTCAAGCTCAACTCCCAGTCCTACTGCCAGTTTCTGGAAGACACCTTCTTCAAGCAGTGGTACAGGAAGAAGTCTGCATCCTTCAAGAAAAACATGATTTTCATGCAGGACAATGCTCCATCACACGCATCCAAGTACTCCACAGCGTGGCTGGCAAGAAAGGGTATAAAAGAAGAAAATCTAATGACATGGCCTCCTTGTTCACCTGATCTGAACCCCATTGAGAACCTGTGGTCCATCATCAAATGTGAGATTTACAAGGAGGGAAAACAGTACACCTCTCTGAACAGTGTCTGGGAGGCTGTGGTTGCTGCTGCACGCAATGTTGATGGTGAACAGATCAAAACACTGACAGAATCCATGGATGGCAGGCTTTTGAGTGTCCTTGCAAAGAAAGGTGGCTATATTGGTCACTGATTTGTTTTTCTTTTGTTTTTGAATGTCAGAAATGTATATTTGTGAATGTTGAGATGTTATATTGGTTTCACTGGTAAAAATAAATAATTGAAATGGGTATATTATTTGTTTTTTGTTAAGTTGCCTAATAATTATGCACAGTAATAGTCACCTGCACACACAGATATCCCCCTAAAATAGCTATAACTAAAAACAAACTAAAAACTACTTCCAAAACTATTCAGCTTTGATATTAATGAGTTTTTTGGGTTCATTGAGAACATGGTTGTTGTTCAATAATAAAATTAATCCTCAAAAATACAACTTGACTAATAATTCTGCACTCCCTGTATTTATTTTATGTAGAAAGTTCAAAAAGCAAATTCTATAACTAAGGTTTTCTTCCAAATACAGTAAATCATTTAGATAATTTGCAGCATTTTGAAAGAAAAAAAATAGGTTACATTATTTGCTTGTTTGCTTTTTCTATGGAACATGGTACAAGCACAATTATTTAAATACATTCAAAAGCTGTTTAATGTCCATTTAAGGCAAAAAAAATGCAATTATGCAGATCAAGGTGAACAATGAGATATTATTCAGGAGCACAAAAAATAGAATTGTATGTACCTAGTAGATTTTTGTATTCAAAGTTTTTATTTTCTTCAATTGCTTAATACTGCACATATACACAAAAAACCATAAAAGTAAGTTATGTAAATAGAACAAATGTTTACACCATGTAACTGCTGCTAAATTGGGATTAACATACATTTCTATAGATTTGACAGAAACATTCTTAGAAAATGTAACTTGTTTGCAAAATGCAGTATCATTAAGGTACAGCACCATCTGTAGATGGTTTTCACAGATGTTGTAAATGATTATTTTTCAAAGTTATAAAAATCTCTTCTAAACATTTGGTTGTTTGAAATATATTTGTAAATCTTTAATTTTAGTTTTTTGATGTTTGTCTGTGCTCTTATCTAATATTATGACACGCTAATAAGCAGCACATACTCTGATGTGAAAAGCAACCAGGTAGCTGCTGATTTATGATAATTATAACATTTTAAGTTTTTAAAAAAAGTTATGTTTTTCATGATTTGCATTACTAATCTATAGAAATATTTTATAATGATATAAAAATGCATTACACAGGGCAATGAGCTTCAGATTTGTAAGCAAAAATAATAATAATAATATGAGCTATATCATTCACATGAAAAAGGGGCAAAATAAATATGTTGACATTAAGTTAAATGAACATAAAAACTGAAGAATTTTCTTTTATGGTTTTAAGCAACTTTCCAATGTACTTATATTATCAAATGTTGTTTGCTTTCTTGTTATCCTTTGTTGAAAAGCAGGAATGTGCACGTATCTGCAGCAATCTGTGGCAGCAGTTTTGCAACAATGTTATACATTAGCAAGAGCTAAAGATGTGGCATGCTACCTATTTAGATATTTTTTCAACAAAGAAGAACATGAGAACAATGCACATTTGATAATAGAAGTGAATTGGAAACTTTTTTTAAATTGTAGTCTATCTGAATCACGAAAGAAAAAAAATGGGTTTCATGTTCCTTTAAAACTGTTCAAATTCATATTTAATCTAACAGGAAATAGATATGTCACCACATTCTCACAGTGGTTTTAGTGGACAACGGTAACAGTCATAGCAATTCTTAACAAATATTGATGTTGATCATAATCCTAGAAAAGTTTTTGTAATGATTTTTCTATAAATGTTATCATTACAATCTATGGGGATTTTTGTAGATAGCATAAGAAGCATTTTTTTACAATACATTTGTGCCACAATTTTACTTTTTAATGTTATTGTTGCATTATGATAATTTTTGTTGCACAAGTGAACTGTGTACATTAGAATATGATTTTGTCCCTATATACTTTAAAATAATTCTATTAAATTATAATCTTACCACATATTTTAAATCTGCATTAATATAATTATATATTATTAATGCTATTTTTAATGAGTACTTTGATAAAGATTTTTACATCATACTTTCAATACACATATTATTCAGCACTATACAGTAGTGCAGTGATGGCTAACTTAAACACCCTGTCGTGGAACTACATTTCCCATGAGGCTCAACTAAACTGCAGAGTGCCTAAGCATTAAGGGAAATCATATTCCAAAATATTTGGGGTACCAAGAATAGTGGTGAATGTGTCTCTGTTTTGCAAGTAGATATGTAGTTTATGTTCCTTAGGACCCAATGGCGTAAAGATCTCTGGTCTGGTGAGATTACCTAAGAAGCTTCCACAGTACTGAAAGGTCTCTTGAGATTTGTTTTCCTACTATGTAAGTTTCTGGCTGTGAAGAAAAGATACATACATTGCAAAATAATGCTTAAACAATCCCCAAAGACTTTGATCCAGATGATCTAATGGTCTCTGGGCTGGGAAGATTATTTATTCCTGCTGGAATCATCTAAAGTTACTTTTTACCCTGAGTGTGTTGCTATCTCTAAGGAGTGTATGCTGCTTTTTATTATGGGAAGGAGGTACATACATTACAAAAGTGCACAATGAAAATCATAATTTTAAAAATCATACAAAAAATAAACAATTGAACCATTCAAACAAAAAAAAGACAGGGAAAAATGCAGATTTAAAATATGTGGTAAGATTTTAATTTACTAGAATTATTTAGAAGTATGTAGGTACAAAATCATATTCTAATGTACACAATAATCATTGCATTTTATGTACAATTACATTTCAAAACACCAAGTTAAAAAAAACTCTTGCCTTAAAAAAGAGGCTATTGATATATGAGAATGAGCTGATATAAATGTATGTGGGGGGTGTGCATGCATTAAGCAGATATTATTATTAATTTATAGGGAGGATAGGGAGCAGCTTTTCTTGTCAGTGCCTTAGATTCAAGTCTTATGAAGACAGATTTTTTTAGACACATAGCAAAACTCAAACTGTAATGTCATGAATCTATGAAAGCGATCATATATCAAGTTGAATAAGCATTAAATTGCAAGGCTTCTGTTGACAAGATTCTAAGTTCTCATTAACAATACCTTTCTTTTTTTAGTTTTTTTGCGCAAAACGAAAATAGTGCAAGTATTATGAGTTGAAAGTAAACACGTTTGCTCGACCGCAATCGATATTTGCGCTCTTTCAGTTAGCCCAAATTGAGAGCTCCCGTAAATGGTAGGGGAAGAATTTTTTTTTGCATTAAATACAACATAAATAAACCTAAAAGTAGAGTATATATATATGTATTTATATATGATGTGGAGAGAGTTTTTCACCTTAAAGGGACACTGAACCCAATTTATTTATTTTGTGATTCAGATAGAGCATGCAACTTTCTAATTTACTCCTATTATTAAATTTTCTTCAATCTCTTGGTATGTTTATTTGAAAAGCAAGAATGTAAGTTTAGATGCCGGGCCCATTTTTGGTGAACAAACTGGGTTGTTCTTGCTGATTTGACAGCACCAAGAAACAAGTACTGTCCATGGTTCTGAACCAAAAATTTGCTGGCTCCTTAGCTTAGATGCCTTCTTTTTCAAATAAAGATAACAAGAGAATGAAGAAAAATTGATAATAGAAGTAAATTAGAAAGTTGCTTTAAATTGCATGCTCTATCTGAATCACGAAAGAAAAAAATTGGGTTCAGTATCCCTTTAATCAAAAGTTCATATATGCAACAGACTTTTTTTATCTTTAAATAACCTTCAAAGAGGTAATGGTGCAGACCCTTTAAAATGAATTATTTAGATAATTTAAAGCTATATATATATATATATATATATATATATATATATATATATATATATATATATATATATATATATATATATATATAGAGAGAGAGAGAGAGAGAGAGGGAGAGATAGACATATCTAAATATGTGAATGTATGCATATAAATGTATAGCTGTGTGTACATACAGTATCTCACAAAAGTGAGTACACCCCTCACACTTTTGTAAATATTTTATTAAATCATTTCATGTGACAACACTGAAGAAATGACACTTTGCTACAATGTAAAGTAGTGAGTGAACAGCCTGTATAACAGTGTACATTTGCTGTCCCCTTAAAATAACTTAACACACAGCCATTAATATCTAACCATTGGCAACAAAAGTGAGTACATCCCTAAGTGGAAATGTCCAAATTGGGCCCAAAGTGTCAATATTTTGTGTGGCCACCATTATTTTACAGCAGTGCCTTAACCCTCTTGGGCATGGAGTTCACCAGAGCTTCACAGGTTGCCACTGGAGTCCTCTTCCTCTCCTCCATGACGACATCACGGAGCTGGTGGATGTTAGAGACCTTGGACTCCCCCACCTTCCGTTTGAGGATGCCCCACAGATGCTCAATAGGGTTTAGGTCTGGAGACATGCTTGGCCAGTCCATCACCTTTACCCTAAGCTTCTTTAGCAAGGCAGTGGTCGTCTTAAAGGTGTGTTTGTGGTTGTTATCATGTTGGATTACTGCCCTGCGGCCCAGTCTCCGAAGGGAGGGGATCATGTTCTGCTTCAGTATGTCACTGTACATAAGTTGGCATTCATGGTTTTCTCAATGAACTGTAGCTCCGCAGTGCCGGCAGCACTCGTGCAGGCCCAGACCATGACACTCCCACCCCCATGCTTTACTGTAGGAAAGAAATACTTGTCTTTGTACTCCTTACCTGCTTGTCGCCACACACGCTTGACACCATCTGAACCAAATAAGTTTATCTTGGTCTCATTGGACTGCAGGACATGGTTCCAGTAATCCATGTCCTTAGTCTGCTTGTCTTCAGCAAACTGTTTGCAGGCTTTCTTGTGCATCATCTTTAGAAGAGGCAGTGTGCGGCGTATGGTCTGAGCACTGACAGGCTGACCCCCCACCCCTTCAACCTCTGCAGCAATGCTGGTAGCACTCATACGTCTATTTCCCAAAGACAACCTCTGGATATGACGCTGAGCATGTGAACTCAACTTCTTTGGTTGACCATGGCAAGGCCTGTTCTGAGTGGAACCTGTCCTGTGAAACTGCTGTATGGTATTGCCCACCTGCAGCTCAGTTTCAGGGTCTTGGCAATCTTCTTATAGCCTAGGCCATCTTTATGTAGAGCAACAATTATTTTTTTCCAGATCCCCATTTACACCTGAGACCTTGTAACACTAATGAGTCACATGACACCGGGAGGTAAAATGGCTAATTGGACCCAATTTGGACATTTCCACTTAGGGGTGTACTCACTTTTGTTGCCAACGGTTTAGACATTAATGGCTGTGTGTTGAGTTATTTTGAGGGGACAGCAAATTTACACCGGTTTACAGGCTGTACACTCACTACTTTACATTGTAGCAAAATGTCATTTCTTCAGTGTTGTCAAATGAAAAGATATACTAAAATATTTATATAAATGTGAGGGGTGTACTCACTTTTGTGAGATAATGTATGTATTCAGGTATTCATGTGTTTTACTGTATATTTACTTTACATATTTCACATTCCAATGTTCTTCACTTACAGGATAATTTAATCTGTATTGTAAATACATATTTCTATAAATAACTAAATATATATGTACCTATAAATCTATTCCTATACATATATAAGTGTATATTATATATATATATATATATATATATATATATATACTGTATATATATATATATATATATATATATATATATATATATATATATATCATAAACATAATCAGAAATATATAGAAATATATATTTAATAATACAAATTACATTATTTTTTATGTGCATAACACGAATCGGGGTTCGCGATTTAGGTCTAAAGTGGTGTTGGGTTAAGGCATATGAGATCCCTACACTACTGAAAACATTTATAAAAATAATAAATACATTATAAAACACACAAAAAAACCCTATAAACTGGGTACTGGCAGACAGCTGCCAGTACCTAAGAAGGTGGACACCATTAGGAGGGGGAGGGTAAGAGAGCTGTTTGGGAGGGATCAGGGAGGTGGGAGACTAAGGGGGGATCCTAAACTGCAGAAAATAAATACATAAATAAAATATATTTATTAAAAAAAAAAAAAAAAAAACTAAAACTTCATACTGGCAGATTGTCTGCCAGTTCTTAAGATGGTGGTTAGGAGTGTGGATATGGGAGGGGAGAGAGCTATTTGCGAGGGATCAGGGGGTGGGAAGTGTCAAGTGGGAGGGTAATCCATGTATTAAAATACTATTACCTTAACCAGCTAACTTATTACCCCTTCACTGCCGAGAATTTCAGAATTGTAGTGCACAGCTGAAATTAGTGGCCTTTTAATTGCAAAAAACTAATTGCAAATCCATGCATGTCTGCTATTTCTGCACAAATTGGACCCCCGAGAACCTTTTACAACCAGTTGTCTTATAACTGCAGTAGTTGTGTGTAAATTATTTTTAGTGGGAAACCCAAAGTTTGTAAAAAGTTAACGATTTTTTAATATGTTTGCATTTGGTGGTGAAACATTGGCATGAAATATACCAAGTAGAGATCAATACCTTGGGTTTTGTCTTCTAAAAAAGATATAAATAGTTTTGATAGGTAAATAAATAAAAAAATAAAAAAAACAAGGCTCTATTTCTGCTTAAATATATTTTGGGCAAGTTTTTTTCTGAAATTCCCGGTAGCAAAGTGGTTAAACATACAGTAAAAAATATAGATATCTTCTATGGATTATTTAGATTTTTTTTACAGTATTTGTATAATAATTTTTATTAATTGCTATTAATATTTTTTGTAATATTTTATATTTATTTTTTAGAAAAAAGGCATATTGAAGATAGCAATTTTTCATTTGCACTAACCCGACACTGTGTTAGACCAAAATTGTCAATCCTGATGTGTGTTACGCATATTTTAGATTCCAATGTTCTTCACAAAGGAAATAATGTCATTTTTATTTTTAAAGTTTACGCTCGAGCAGGAGCACTAAATAGTGCTCCACTCGTAATGTAGCCCAATATCTAGTAATATGACTTATGCCTATAACTCTTACCAGAAAACATCTTCAGTATCCGTGTAGACATATTTTAGGTGCTGGCAACATCAGGAATCCAATAAGCACAAACAAGAGTGGATACGGATAAGTGCCAAGAGGGTGCCTAGGAAATGCCAGCCACTTAAACTGGGGTGTGGGATGTTTGGTGTCTATGGGTTGTAATAAAGTCATGAAAAATAATATGCCATAATTTTGCATAATTCTAGTGGGCTGTTGGTCTGTTTCCCTAGGGCCAACATCTCAAATTCAACATGCAATCCAGATCAGTGTGGGATACTGTAATCTGGGCAGTATCCAATTACCCAATGAGATCTGGAATGGGTATAAAAGAGTGCTTGATTTTAAGACAAGCAGAATTTATTACACTTTTACATAAAGGACTATACTATCTGAAAGGGTGTGTGTCTATTGTTTAATTAGCTTTTTTATATACCATGTCATTTCATATAATCCTTTTTCATTTTTATGTACTGTGAACATTTATTCAGATTAAAATATAAATTTAATCAGATCTGTCTTTGTGCTCTAAAAACTAAATTCATGGCTTCCGTGAATAAAATTGTTAAAGTATTGTTTTTATATATTTCTTTTTCTTTAGGTGTTAATACAACTGTAATTTAGGGGTGAAGTGGAAGTTTGGGGAAGTGTATACAGAATTTTGGGGATTAATATGGGTTGCACTTATGTCCTGGTAATGATTTGGGATAAGGCGGCTGGAGAACCTGTAAGGTTAACCCCTTCATGCTCACACTCTCACTGTTGTCACAGCTTGGCAAGTAGCCTTGTTTGTGGGAGCTGGTAGCAGAAGTGGATATTAGTGAACATTGATTTTTTGGGGTGGTGTAGGTATGATTTGGCAGGTAATGTGGGTGGCTTGTAGACCATAGTAAGGAATTTAGGATACTGTAGCTGGAGAGCCTGTGCTGTTAACCCCTTCATGTGAGCCTGCAGCAGAGGGCGCTCCAAAGCTGCATTCACAGCTTCTTAAATGGAGCCCAATATCTGATTATTTTCAACAATTTTAATTAGTTTTAAAATTAGTTGTCAATGCAGAATTCATGATTTAAGAATCATAATACTGATTTAGTGCTATAATTTAAAATCATGGGGCTCTATTACATATGCAGCATCGCCAGCAAAAGCCGGTGACGCAGTTTTTTGCGCGGGTTTGGTATGCTATATACAGCACATGCGACACGTATATTTCACCCGTCGCCCGCAATTTTTACTCCAATAGGCTAACATGGGACTGCATCGTAAATCGGTATCCAATATCCAGCGCAAGGACTTACGTGGCGAAAATTGAGAAATCTTACTCCATTTTTACCTCGCCATAAAAGGCAGCCATAGCAAGCCTTGCGCTGAGTATGGGATTACCATAACTCCCAAAAATGTCTGCAAAAACACCTAACTCATGCGCAATGTCTATCTACCTGTCAGCCGCAATCCCTCACCGCAATAACTAATAAAGTGTATTAACCACTATATCCACCATCAAACCCACACCGCAAGTAATAACTCAATTATTAACCCCTAAATCCGACAACCCCAACATTGCAAACTACCTATTAAAACTATTAACCCTTAAACCGCCATTAACCCACAACACAATTAAACCTATTAAAGTATTAACCCCTAATAGGTTTATTGCATTGTGGGTTAATGGCGGATTAAGGGTTAATAGTTTTAATAGGTATTTTGCGATGTTGGGGTTGGCGGATTTAGGGGTTAATAATTGAGTTATTACTTGTGGTGTGGGTTTGATGGCGGATATAGGGGTTACTAGTTTAATTAGGCTTATTGCGTTGTGGGGGGTTGTCGGTCTAGGGGTTAATACATTTATTATTAGTAGTGAGAGGGGGGGATTGCAAATATAGGGGTTTTTACCTGTAGGTCTTATTTTTGGGAGGCATGTTAGACTTTTACAGGAGATTTGTTATTTTCTTTACTTTTCTTAGGCGCCGGCAGTTTCTAAAGTGCCGTAAGTCACTGGCGACTCCAGAAATTTGTATTTACTCTTATTTCTGGACATCGCTAGTTTATCCGACTTACGGCACTTTATGAACTGCCTGCTGTTGGTTTAATGTAATACCCCGAAGTGCGAGGTGAAATTACGGGCGGCGCGGGTTGCAGCACTTGTGCTGAAGCCTGCGCCGTATATGTAATCGCGCCCCAGACTTTTAAAGAATTTAATTATTCAGTTGATTTTGTGATCTAATGAAAAAAATAACATTTTAGCTAGAAATGTATTAAACCTGTGCATATTTTATATATATAAATCTGTTGGAAGGGTATAAATATTGCTGTCCTAAACCTAGGGGATAAATACAAGTAGAGAGAGATAAAGACAAGATTGCTTATTTGTTATGAAGATTATTTTTTGTTATTGGTACAAAGAGTTCTTTAGAATTGCTTATTTTGCAAGCATTGCGATTATTTATTACTTGCTTATATTCTGGAATCAGTTGTATTCTATTTTACAACAATGATTTTGGGGTTGCACACACTTTTACTCTTGAACCATTTTCAAACATGAATAAATACCTAATCTGCAAACAGTTTAAAGGGAACCCAATTTTTTTCTTTCGTGATTCAGATAGAGCATGACATTTTAAGCAACTTTTAAATTTACTCCTATTATCAAATTTTCTTCATTCTCTTGGCATCTTTATTTGAAATGCAAGAATGTAAGTTTAAATGCCGGCTCATTTTTGGTGATCAACCTGGGTTGTTCTTGCTGATTGGTGGAAAAATTGATCGACCAATAAAAAACTGCTGTCCAGAGTCCTGAACTAAAATAAAAGCTTAGATGCCTTCTTTTTCAAATAAAGATAGCAAGAGAATGAAGAAAAATTGATAATAGGAGTAAATTAGAAAGTTGCTTAAAATTGCATGCTCTATCTGAATCAGGAAAGGAAACATTTGGGTTCAGTGTCCCTTTAACTGCCAAATGGGTCTGCAAAGCATTCTTCTATGGGAAGAAAAGTACTGTTATAAAATTCTTCAGTTAATAGGAAAGTCAACACCAGAATTGTTGTTTTTTTAAAAGATAGATAATCCCTTAATAACCCATTTCCCAGTTTTGCATAACCAACACAGTTATAATTATACACGTTTTACCTCTATGGTTACCTTGTATCTAAGCCTCTGCAGATGCCCCCTTATTTCAGTTCTTTTGATAGACTTGCATTTTAGCCAATCAGTGCTCACTGTAAATTCACGTGCATGAGCTCAATGTTATCTGTATGAAACACATGAACTAACGCCCTCTAGTAGTGAAAAACTGTCAAAATGCATTTAGATTAGAGGTGGCCTTCAAGGTCTAAGAAATTAGCATATGAAACTCCTAGGTTTAGCTTTCTACTAAGAACACCAAAAGAACAAAGCAAATTTGGTGATAAAAGTAAATTTGAAAGTTGTTTAAAATTACATTCCCTATTTGAATCATGAAAGTTTTTTTGTGACTTCACTGTCCCTTAAAAGGACCACTAAATACAGTAGACTTGCATAATTAACAAGAACATAATATAATGACAATGCAATAAAACTTACTCTGAATTTCAAATAAGCAGTAGATTTTTTTCTGACAAATTTATTTCCCCCCATTTGCTGCCCCCTGTATCATGTGACAGCCATCAGCCAATCACAGACTAGTATACGTATACTCCATGAACTTGTGCACAAGCTCAGTAGGAACAGGTGCCTCTGAAAGTGTAAATATAAAAAAATGTGTAAAATTTAATAATAGAAGTGAATTGGAGAGTCTCTTAAATCTACATGCTCTATTGATTAAGGAAAGTTTAATATTGACTTTAGTGTCCCTTTAAGCTGTAGTCTTCTTTAAAATATGTATTGTAATATGTTTTCCCACTGCATCACAAATGAAATCATAGGTACTTTTTTAAAGCATTTCTTTACCCCCTAAAAATTTATGAACTTACATGTTGCATCATTAGGCAATTAATAATGTTATTTGGTACTTTTCCATTAACGGACTATCAGTGATTTAAAGACCACCATGCACATAAGCAAAGTCACAGACCATGGGGCCTATTTATGTAAGTGCGAGCGGACATGATACGATGTGTAGATTATTAAGCTAAGATCTGACTATGGGGCCTATTTAATATGGTGCGAGCGGACTTGATCCAATATTTGCGGATCATGTCCGCTGCACGTCGATAAATGCCGACAACAATTTATCATTGCACCAGCATATGATAAATATTAGATCGGGTTGATTTCTGTCCGTGGCCTCAGAGGCAGCGAACCAGTTACAGAGCTTGATAAATCGACCCCAACGTGTCAAGTTCCACCAATAAATGAGTTCATCCTGACACAATAAGTAATTTACCCACAACCACTTACTTAAGTGCTGTGAGCGCCATACTTCCTATCTACGCTCATGTTAAAGTTTTTAGCGAGCATGCACATGCGCTGTCTAGTTTCATGACACCTACCAACTTAGGCACTGAGGTAAACAATGTTCTTTAATAACATTCAGTGCATTGCGACTGCTAAATAATAGAATGCTGCTAAATGACATGTAATAAATTGTGCACTAAGGTAATAAATTCTGCTTACTATGACAATAGTACTGTGAGAGAATATTGTGATAACTGTACTTATCAGCTGTTTTTCCAGTATAACTCAACAGACAGCTTAACGGATGGCAGCTTGCACTAATCAGCTGTTTCTCCTATTTGTCCCAACTGGAGAGCTTGCAGGAGATACTTGCTAATGTATCAGTTTGTGTAAACACACGCACGTGCACTTGCGCACTCGCTGTCAGCTATATACCTGCTGTAGATATGAAAAATGAGTCAAACAAGTATCACAAAACACATAAAAAATACAGTAGCATACTCTCATAATAACACGCTCTGATAAAAATTATTAATAAAAAAAAATGCAAAAAAATGTTATAAGGGCTAAAAGATATGAGGTCTCAGTTGTTAGAGAAAAAAGGCCCGCAAAGGGCTTTAACATATAAATATATACATATACATGTCTAAATATATATACAGGTGGCCCTCATTTTACAACGGTTCAATTTACACCGTTTCAGAATAACAACCTTTTTTCCCAGTCATGCGACTGCTATTGAAAAGCATTGAGAAGCAGTGCATTTATTAAAATAGCCAGTAGGTGGAGCTGTCCGCTTGTGTTGCAGCAAAGCCAAGCAAGCTGAAATTAATCAGTTTAACCAGACCTGAGCTATTGAGCAGATTTCAAAGGAACAAGATCTTCTTGTCTATAAATCAGTCCAGATTGGAATGCATAGAAAGAACTGTTTGCAGAAAAATGCAAGTGAAGTCTGTGTTGTGTGATTTTATTAGGTTAATAATGTTGTTTAGCAGATGTTTTTGTTCATTTAACTTAGTTTAATTATAAATTCTGTGTTGTGTGATTATTTTATTAGGTTTATAATGCTGTTTAGAATTTAAAGTCTTCATTTCAAATCTTTAAAAATAATGTATTAGGTGTTACTTATGACAATTTTGAGAGGGGCCTGGAACCTATCTCCCTCACTTCCCATTGACTTACATTATAAACTAGGTTTCAATTTACAACGGTTTCGATTTACAACCATTCCTTCTGGAACCTAACCCAGGCGTAATGTTTGTGTGTATATATATATATTCATATGTGTGTGTGCATATGTATTTATATGTGTATATATTTAGTTACAGACACATATACACATTTAAACACATAATTACATATGCATACATGTATAGACATATATATATATATATTCATATGTGTGTGTGCATATGTATTTATATGTGTATATATTTAGTTACAGACACATATACACACACACATTATATATATATATATATATATATATATATATATATATATATATATATATATATATATATATATATATATGCGCATTGGATTCCTTTGCAGTCAAGTAGATAAAAACATGTAAAATCAAATTTATGCAATATTTAAATTTAATAAAGGGTTAAACTATGTATTTACTGTAAATATTATACATTCCAATGTTCTGCAAATTGCAGAAAATGTTTTATATATTATGAAAAAGATATTCCTATATATATCTGTTTATTTTTATACCTATATTTAGTCATAAATATATAGAGGTATAAATATATATTTGCTATGTGCAGAACATTGGATTATGAAATATGCAATATTTTCTTCTTACGTTGTGGTTTTAAATAGCAGCGATTGTGTTTGCACGACTTGTGGGGGTTTTCTTCAACTTTTTCAGCTCTATTGAAGTCTATGGGGAAATACAATGTTGCATTAGCGATTTCTTAAAGTCTCTTTGGTACCGCTACTTTGCGAACGAGAGATCGCAAGCTTCTAGCAGTTTTAACGTTTGAACGCGAGAGTGCAAAATGCTGCTCCACTTGTAATCTGGCCCTAAGTAAGTGGTAGCTATGTAGTGGGTAAATTAATTATATTCAGCTAGATGCATTTGTCTTTTAACGCTGAAAATATGGTATTTTCAACGTTACAACAGCACCGCAGCCATTACGAGTCTTGTCAGTATAGGTGTACCGCAAGCCTTTTAGCCTGTAACGCAACGTCAGTACCGCACACATAAAAATGACGTTTTTTCATGGGATTCCCATAGCGCTGGTATTACGAGTTTTGAGGTCAGGCTAAAAAGCGAGCGTTACAGCCTAATATGACAAGATCCGTACCGCCATCTAAAGTCAGTAGAAATGAGTTTTATGCTACAAATCTAACATAACACTCATAAACTACCTATTAACCTCTAAACCGAGGCCCTCCCACATCGCAAATACTATAATATATTTGTTAACCCCTAATCTGCCGCTCCCGACATCGCCGCCACTAAGAAAATTTATTGACCCCTATTCCCCGACCGCTCCCCGACATCGTCACCACTATAATAAACTTATTAACCCCTAAACCACCACCATCCCGCCTCGCAAACACTATTTAAATATTATTAACCCCTAATCTGCCGTTCGCCCACATCGCCCCCACTATACTAAAGTTATTAAGCCCTATACCGCCACCACTATAATAAACCTATTAACCCCTAAACCGAAAATCCCCCACAACGAAATATATTAAATTAAAACTATTAACCCCTAACTGAAAGCCCCCCACATCGCAATAAACTAATATAAACTAGTAACCCCTAAACCTAACACCCCCTAACTTTATATTAAAATTATAATTTCCCTAGCTTAAATTAAATTTAAACTTACCTGTCAAATTAAAAAAAACAAGTTTAAACTAACAATTAAACTAATATAATTATTAAACTAAAATTAAACTAACTACCAATTAAATAAACTAAACTACACATTAAAAAAATCCTTACAGTAGTTACAAAGTATCTAATTACAAAAATGCTAAATTACAAAAAATAACAAACACAAAGCTATGTGCAATCCGCAAATAAACCAGCAGAAACATATTAAGCTCACGGCCTAAATCCTTTGCTGATAGGCTAATACAGCCTTTGAATCTGCCAAAGATCTCACACTCAGACCCTTATAAGTTCATTATTTACATTCCTAGGGCATCTTGATAAAGGCTACGGCCAAAACGCGTAGATTTGCCCTCTGAGTGTGCACCAACTACCACAAGCTAGTGGACTTTGCCTTTTCCAGCAAATTCAGCCATCCGTACTTTGTTAGTACAAGAAATCTCCAACTGGTTATACAAGCCAGCGCAATTCAACTACTGAACAAGTCTATCTACAAACCTGAAACTCCAGCAAAACTTACAAAGGTAAACAGTTTCAGCACCTATAAAAAGCCTCCACAGCTTTACAAAACATCAATCTATCACCATATAAAGTTAAAACATCAAAATATCAGACTGAGACTCCTGAAAACCTCACGGAGGTAAAAAGTCTCAGTCGTCTTTATAACAGAGACATTGTAACATTTGGATTTTCCACTTCAGATAAAAGCCGCCAGATTTCTTCAGCAAGTATATAATTGTTGTGTTATTTGTAACACTATAAAGAAACACACTGCAAACAAAGAATATCATCTTACAAAGTATCGCTATTGCGAATAGAGTTTTTTCAACTGGCTTTGCTAAAATTTATATTTCATCATAAAGGCTGAACCACCACAACCAATCAGATATCTAACATCACGGTATCTGTTAGCAGACCTAATACGTCAACAAATTGAAACCCCTTTTTCTCAAATGTGAGTACAAACCAGCATACATACATACAATAATTACGCTATACCAATGTGTGACTGTAAGTAAAAAAGGTATCTCCCATACGTATGGTATTAATATTCAGATCTGAACAACGACAGACTCGCCATCTTACTCACTTTATTTTTTTAAATATAAGAGTCTAACTGGTTTCAAAGTATTGTTACGAGACTTTTTAAACATTGTTTGCACATATCTTTGGACTGATCTTAGCTCCAATCTCCTAATTTTTACCACGGAGATACCAATTAAATAGCACTTTATCCTGTCATTTGATTTTATATTGCTATATATTAGATTGGTATACAAAAAGAAAAATACCTGTTTATATATTTTATTCTGTCAATCTTTATATTCTGTTATTTGATTGTTTAGAAGGTATAAGAGCTCTATACCAATTTAAATCATTTTTTCAATGTTTATTGATTATTTTTTTGTTCTTATCAATAAACACAACATCTTTTATATATAATTTACTATATGTCCTTTCTATATACACACATTATATCACCTCTTATACATATATAGTACTATCAGTGCAAAGCCACATTAGGAAATAGCACAATAGGTTATATTTATATATATATTATTTGTACTACTATTAACCGACACGGTATCACCTTTGTCATCACATTTCACTTAATATTTCACGATACAACACTAATACATTTCAAACCTTAGGATTGAAGTCTCTATCATTCTATTAGTGCATAGTGCACACAACCAAGGTCTATATCAGCTCCCCTTACCTGTATTTTCTAAAAAATAACAAACACTAAATTACAAAAAATAACAAACGAAATTATCAAAAATAAAAAAGAATTACACCTAATCTAATAGCCCTATTAAAAAAAATAAAAAAAATAGCCTACAATAAACTACCAATGGCCCTTAAAAGGGCCTTTTGTAGGGCATTGCCCTAAGTTAAACAGCTCTTTACCTGTAAAAAAAATACAAAGACCCCCCAACAGTAAAACCCACCACTTAACCATCCCCCAAAATAAAAAACCTAAATCTAAAAAAAATAAGCTACCCATTGCCCTGAAAAGGGCATTTCGATGGGCATTGCCATTAAAAGGGCATTTAGCTCTTTTACATGCCCAAATCCTAATCTAAAAATAAACCCCCCCACAAAAACCTTAAAAAAAAACTAACACTAACTCCTGACAATCCACTTACAGTTTTTGAAGTCCGCTTGAATGATCTTAGTCCCAGCGGAGAACTCTTCATCCAGACGGCCTCTTCAATCTTCATCCCAGCGGAGAACTCTTCATCCAGACGGCCTCTTCAATCTTCATCCCGGCGGAGAAGTTCTCACCCAAGCGGTGAGAAGTCTTCATCCAGGCGACCTCTTCAATCTTCATCCAGGAGGCATCTTCTATCTTGATCCTGGCGGCGCAGAGCGGGTCCATCCTGAAGACATCCGGCACGGAGCATCCGCTTCATACGGTCTCCACCATACACTGAATCTTCAATGCAAGGTACGCAATCCAAGATGGCGTCCCTTGCATTCCTTATCGCTGAAAAATGTACAAATCATCCAATAGGATTTAAGCAGATCTAATTCTATTGGATGATGAATCAGCCAATAGAATGAGAGCTGCTTAAATCCTATTGGCAGGATTTGAACTTCTCTGCCGGGATGAAGATTGTAGAAGCCTCCTGGATGAAGACTTCTCCGCCGGGATGAAGATTGTTCTTCAAAAACTGAAAGTGGATTGTCTTGGGGTTAGTGTTAGGTTTTTTTTGCAGGTTTTTTGGGTGGGTTTTATTTTTAGATTAGGGTTTGGGCAGTAGATAGTTAAAATAGTTTTTATATTTTGTGGGTTTGGGGGGGTGGGGGGTTTGTAATGTTAGTGGCTATTTGTACTTCTTTTTTACCAAAAGAGCTGATATCTTTAGGGCAATGCCCTACAAAAGGCCCTTTTAAGGGCCATTGGTAGTTTTTTCTAGATTAGATTTTTTTTATTTTGGGGTGTTTTTTTTAAATGGGTATTAGAATAGGAATCATTTTTATTATTTTTGATTAAAATTTTTTTATGTAATGTATTTTTTTAGGGGGTGTTTGTTTTTCTTTTGTAGGAAAATAGTTATTATCTTTAGGGCAATGCCCTACAAAAGGCCCTTTTAAGGGCCCTTGGTAGTTTGGGGGGTGGGGGTTTGTATACTGTTAGGGGGTGTTTGGTTTTTTTTGTAGCAAAAGAGCTGTTTAACTTAGGGCAATGCCCTACAAAAGGCTCTTTTAAGGGCCCCAAAAGACCCTTTTAAGGGCCCTTGGTAGTTTATTTTAGATTAGGCTTTTTTTTTTTTTTCTTTAAAGGGTATTAGAATAGGAATAATTCTAATTTTTTTTGGATAATTTCATTTGTTTTTTTTTGTAATGGTAGGTTTTTTTATATTTTGTAATGGTATTTTTTTATTTTTTGTAATTTTAGGTTTTAGTGTAAGGTAGCTTAGGTTTTATTTGACAGGTACTTTTGTATTTATTTTAACTAGGTAGTTATTAAATATTTAATAACTATTTACTAACTAGTCTACCTAGTCTGAGGTGTAGGCTGGCGGTTTGTCACGGTGTGTGATAGTTTATTGACAAATAATGCGCAGTAAATACCAATGAATATACTAATAATGAATACCCAGCTGATTATATTTTCAATGTAATACTTCTGACGATGTGTGTTTAATTTCCCTGCCAAAATAAATGACAGCAATCACGCTGTTTGGCTAACAAATACACCCATGGATGCTGGCCTTTGGTTGAAAAGCTCACGCCCCTTGATACTGGATTGGCCATCGGTCCTTAAGAACACATAGGACTATTTGGATGTTACGATTGGCCAAGCAAACACACCCACGAATTTGATTGGACATTTGCCCTTTAAAAAGGAAGAGGGCGGCAAGGTGAACTACATCCGATTTTTATCCTTTGAAAAAGCCCAGCCGCTGACTGGGGGAAACGCGTCAGGTACCGTCTGACAGGTCCGACGCTCAGACTTCGACTTGATCCGCTCCCTCCTTTTGGCAGACAGGCAGCTAGCAAGGGCATCCGGAAAGCCCTGTTACAGAAGCCGGTTTTGCACACAAACACCTGGAGACACTGACTTCCTAGGCAGCAGTGTGGAGCGGCTACTTAAGTAGAGGAAAGAGAGTTGAACTCTGAACGCCTTTTTAACTTTATTTCTAGTAAGTGCAATTTATTTTATGTACAAACTCTGTGAATAAAATCTACACTTGAGTCTTTTGTGCGCTCTCTCTCTTTTTTTCTTTACATGTATCACTATCCCCATGACTGAGGTTTGGATTTACCTTGTCTGATTGGAGCTGCACAAGACAGGATTCGTGTTTGGAAACCAAAGTGCTACTCAATCTAAAAGGACATATTACCCTGTACTTTGAAAAACTCTTCATATGGGAAATATATGAGAACTTATATGAGAACATATAAGAGGTACTGTTTAAATGTAAATACAAACAGTGTGCAATACTTTATCTTACTGTTGGTTTGATAACACAAATAGTGTGCAATACTTTGGCATTTTCTTTTTTTCTTTTTAGATCTTTTGCGTTTAGTCCAATTGGATATTTTATATAACTGCTCTTTCTTTTTAATTAATTGTATCTTGTTCGCTCATTTATTGTTACTATGGAGCTGCTAAATTGAGGTGCTGTTATATATATATTAGAGGTGCTATTGTGAATTTTTTACGCTGTTTTAGGAATTTTTAGGATTTTAAAACATCAATTTTAGCGGATTAACCTGTGCTTATATTTATATTTCGATTTTAATCATTTTTTATTTATTTGGGAATATTAATCTATTACTTTTTATATACACATATATCATTGTATTTATTTTTCCATTGAGTACTGTATCAGTACATATAGCTCAATTTACTTTTCTTTTGTTGTGTTAGGGGTTAATAGTTTATTTTAGGTTGTTGTGATGTGGGGGGCTGGTTGTTTAGGGGTTAATAGGTTTATTTAGTGGAAGTGATGTGGGAGGCCAGAGGTTTAGGGGTTAATAGCTTTATTTAGTTACGGCGATGTTGGGGAGCAGCGGAATAGGGGTTTATATATTTATTATAGTGTGGGCGATGTTGGGGTGTGGCGGAATAGGGGTTAATAACTTTAGTATAGTTGTGGCGATATCCAGAGTGGCAAATTAGGGGTTAATACCTTTATTTAGGTGGTGGCGATATCGGGAGCGGCAGATTAGGGGTTAATAACTGTAGGCAGACGTCAGCGATGTCGGGGGCAGCAGATTAGGGGTGTTTAGACTCGGGTTTATGTTAGGGTGTTAGGTTTAAACTGTATTTTCTTTTTCCCCATAGACGTCAATGGGGCTGAGTTACGGAGCTTTTCTTTCCGTGATCGCTTTGATGTCTATGGGGAAAGTGTTATGTTCTGTGTGTAGTCAGGATTAGAACATTCAGTTGTGTGCTGTTACCTTGTGTCTGATGTCTCTTGCACATATCACTGAGACTCTGCAGCAGGAACTTTAGATAACTTTTATTCAGCTACAGCCACATGGCTATTTACTAGCAGGTTCCATCAGTAAAGCTAACATGGCTTCTAATGATGTCACAGAGACCCAGACACACCCAGAGGGTGTGGTGAGCTGAGCTTAAAGCTGCAGCACTTCTAACATATAATGATAAAACAAGGTTAGTGCAAAGATACAGTAAAAGCTGCAGTAATCTTAACATCCCCTTTTTTCTCAAAAAAAAATAAATATAAAAAAATAAATAAAAATAAAGAACAGACAGTGGATAATATTGTAACATGCAACAAGTAATAGACATACATGTTTATCACTAAACCATACACTTGTACTTAGAACAGTTTATCTTTATAGTCTCTGCACAAGACCTAGGTTGCAGCCTAGATTTTAGTCACAGTTATGTTTTCTGCGATAAGTCCGCCTTCGGATTAGGTCATTCCTTGCTGAATAATCTCTCACTGAATCCTCACATTGCCATCTAGAAGGTGGCCTTCTGTTTCTAGAGGGCCGTAGAGTATTTGGTTCAGGAGAAATAGTCTGTGGAGGAGTACCCAACGGTTGTTGATCATCTATGATATTTTGTTGTTGGACAGAATCATTCTGAGGTTGATCTGTTTCAGTTGTGTTCATTGTATTTTCATCCTCAGAAGACTCAGGTGGGCACCACACTCCATGCCAGATATCCTCACCATCTGAATCATTGGATATTTGTGTAGCTGGTTGAGATCTATGTCTCATTTGTTCGACATGGCGGGAAACTGTACCACCAGCTTGTAGTTGAACTTTAAACATTCTGTTGCCCATGCCTTGTATTATGACAGCTGGAATCCATTTATTTGGGCCACAGTAGTTTCTAACCCATACTCTGTCATGAATGACAAATTCTGAAACGCTAGAAGTGTTCAACTCTTGTTTGCAATGTTCTGGTCTAACTTTATCCAGTGGAGTTCTCAGGCGTCTTCCAAACATTAACATTGCAGGTGATAGCCCAGTAGTGGCATGGGGAGTGTTTCGATAGTTAAACAAAAAGTTAGAAAGGGAGTTTGGATTAAATTTTGATTTGTGAGAGACAGCTAAGTGGCGTTTTAAAGTTTGTACAAATCTTTCAGCCTGTCCATTAGAGGCTGGAAAATATGGAGCTGTCTTACAGTGTTTGATGTTATTTGTAGCTAGAAATGTTTCAAATTCATGTGATATGAACTGTGGACCATTGTCTGAGACTAAAGTTTGTGGCAGTCCAAATCTTGCAAACATACTGGAAAGAACGACAATGGTTTGTTGTGTTGTAGTACTTGACATTTGAACTACTTCTGGCCACTTGGAATGAGCATCCACAGCCACCAAATACATTCGTCCATCCACTGGCCCTGCAAAATCAACATGGATTCTTGTCCAAGGTTCATTTGGCCATGGCCAAGTTTTTGAGGTGTCCCTGCTGGGATTCCGCTGTGTCTGTGCACATGCATTGCAAGCAGCTACATAAGAAGCAATATCTGTATCCAATTTAGGCCACCATAAATATTCTCGTGCTCTTTGCTTCATTTTTACTACACCCTGATGTGAGCTGTGTAGTAACTTTAATGCTAATGTTTGCAGTAAGGTCGGAATTATCACTCATGACCCCCATAACAGACAGCCTGAGTCATGCACAATTTCCTTCTTCCTTGTAAAATATGGCTGAAGGTCAGAGCAAACCACTTTAGGCCACCCATGTTGAACAAAAGACTTAATTTCCTGTAAGGTAGAATCAGAGCATGTATAAGTAGCAATCACTTTGGAATTTAGATTTAAAGGCTGTGGAGGAGTTTCTATAATTTTAGAAGATGCTGTCATGTGATGTACCATTGGTAATCTTGAAAACATATCCACATTTGTATGATCACTGTGGCATCGATATTTAATGGAGTAGTTGTAAGCCGCCAGCTGAAGTGCATAGCGCTGAAGTCGAGCAGCTGTTGTGTTGGAGATACCCTTCTGAGGGTGCAGAATGGACAAGAGTGGTTTATGATCCGTGATCAGAGTAAAAGGTCTGCCATATATATAAATGTGGAATTTCTTCACAGCCCAAATTATTGCTAAAGCTTCTCGATCAATCTGGGCATAATTTCTCTCAGATGGAGTTAGAGATCTGGACGCAAAAGACACAGGACGTTCAGAACCATCGGGCATAATGTGTGAAAGTACTGCGCCTAAACCATATGGTGAAGCATCGCAGGCTAGTACCAAAGGCTTCTTAAGGTCATAGTGGACAAGGAGTCTTGATTCCAGAAGAAGTTGCTTTGAGCGTTAAAATGCTCGTGTACATAAGTCAGTCCAGGCCCACTGGTTTTTACTATCTAAAAGGCGGTGTAGTGGATATAGTAAATGAGCCAAATTTGGTAAAAATCTGTGATAGTAATTGAGCAACCCCAAATAAGAACGTAGCTGAGATACATTAACAGGGGTGGGAGCATGAACCAGCGCTTTCACTTTTTCAGCAGTTGTGTGGAGACCATTCTTGTCCACTACATGTGCACAATATTCTAAACTCTTGCAGAAGAACTCACACTTTTCCATGTTAACTTTCAGTCTGAATTCCTGTAGGCGCTGTAAAACAGCTTCAACATTGGCTTTATGAGTGGCATCATTTTCACCAGTGATAAGCATGTCATCTAACATACAGTGGGTATGTGGAATACCTGCCAAGATCTCATCCATTATCCGTTGCCACACTGCAGGTGCTGGGGCAATGCCAAACACCATTCGCGTATACTGAAAAAGTCCTTTGTGAGTGTTGATAGTTAACAGGTGTCTGGATGCACCTCTAACTGTAAGTATGCTTGATGCAAGTCAATTTTTGTAATTTTTTCACCCCCTGCCAGAGAACTAAACAATTCTTCAATTCGTGGTAAAGGATACTGATCCACAAGTAATTGAGGGTTAAGGCCCACTCTGAAATCTCCACAGATGCGAATGTCCCCATTTTTTTTTCTGACAGGAACTATTGGGGAAGCCCATTCACTGCTAGACACTGGAACAATAATCCCCTGATTTCGTAGTCTTTCTAGTTCTGCTTCAATTTTAGGTTTAAGTGCAAATGGTACAACTCTTGGTTTACAAAATTTTGGAATAGCATTTTCTTTTAGGTGAAGTTGAATCTGCTTGTCTTTCACTAAACCTAGGTTCCCATCAAATACAGTCTTATATTTGTGCTTTAGTGAATTAATCCAAGTAGTATTTGAATTCCCACTTTGGTCCAGCAGTTTGTTAAGCGGTAACTGTTGTGGTAACTTTGGCATGCCCAATGCTTGGATCCAGGATCTACCAAACAAAGGTGGTCCTCCTTTAGGTAAAATGTAGAGGCGTAGATTTTTAGTTATACCATTAAATGTCACTGTAGGTGATACACACCCAATAGGCTTTATTATTTCATTTGAATATGTTTGCATTGTGACAGCTGTTGGAACAATTTGTTGCCTTAGTTCCAGGCGGTTCCAATCAGCAGCTGTGATAACAGAGACTGCTGCTCCTGTATCAACTTCCATAATGAGAGGTTTACCATCTATATTCACCTTTGCTTGCAGTTCTGGAATTTTATTCTCAAGGCTGTAGATCTGTAATGTGTATAATGGTTTGTCTTCCTCTGAATCAGTGTTTGGTGTATCTACTTGCACATGAAAAGCTGCACGTGACTTGCTGCCTTTCTTACTTTTATCTCTGTCTAAGGAACTTCTGCACACTCTCTTTGTATGACCAATCTTCCCACACCCATAGCAGGTGCTGTTCCTAAACCTGCAGGCATTTGCTGTGTGATTTGTGTCACCACATCTGTAACAGGCTGCCTGTGACCCTTGTCTAGCTGAATACGGTTTATTAAGGTGCACACTTGTATGAAAAACATCTATTTCCTTATCACAAACTGCCTGTGCTGGGGCCTGGAGCATTTGTGCTTTTTTAGCAGCAAGTTCCATGACTGTAGCTATCTCTATAGCACGCTTTAGTGTTAAATCATCCTCTGCTAATAGTCTCTTTTGTACTGTACAGTCCATGAGTCCAATAACAAACATATCACGTAAAGCAGTGTTTAAATAATCACCAAATCTGCAGCTACTTGCTAGTTTCTTTAAACTGATCACATAAGTTTTAATGTCCTCATGCTGCAATTGCTTGCGTGTGTAAAACTTAAAGCGTTCTGATATCTCTAGAGGCTTAGGTAGGTAGTGGTCAGATAACAGGCAGATCAGGTCAGACAGAGGTATAGCATTAGGTTTATCTGGTGAGAGAATGTCCCTTAATGTAGTGTAAGCTGCTGAGCCTATAGTTGTCAGAAACACAGCCACTTGCTTATCAGCTCCTATGTTATTTGCTGTACAATATAGCTCAAACTGTTCAACCCATGTGTCCCATCTGTCTGTGTCTGCTGCAAACACAGGTAAGGTGCCAATAAGTGCCATTATAGGGTCAGACCACAGATCCTCGTCGCCAGCTGTTATGTTCTGTGTGTAGTCAGGATTAGAACATTCAGTTGTGTGCTGTTACCTTGTGTCTGATGTCTCTTGCACATATCACTGAGACTCTGCAGCAGGAACTTTAGATAACTTTTATTCAGCTACAGCCACATGGCTATTTACTAGCAGGTTCCATCAGTAAAACTAACATGGCTTCTGATGATGTCACAGAGACCCAGACACACCCAGAGGGTGTGGTGAGCTGAGCTTAAAGCTGCAGCACTTCTAACATATAATGATAAAACAAGGTTAGTGCAAAGATACAGTAAAAGCTGCAGTAATCTTAACAGAAAGCGTGCACGAGCACATCAAATCAGCGCTTGTTTTTGGTGCGGTATGGAGGTTAAAAACCACATATCGCCTGTACAAGCCTGTTTTTTTAAAACTTGTAATAGCAACACTATTGTAATGTTACTCTAATATTCTCTTAGAGCAAATAATGTGCTAAATGGTTTAGGAGCACAACTGCAGAATTTAAGACTGTAATTGTATATATCTATATGTAAATAGATTAGTTTTGTATCAGCTCCATGCCAAGATGCACTATGGGAAAAGTGCAAACTGCAGCAGGGAAATGAATTTAGTCTTTGAATCCCCAAGAGGGTTGTAAGAAAGTTAGAATTAACCCTTGAGTATAATCCAGTGATAGATTGAAAGAATATTAACCCTGCAGGAAGTGTGCTCTGAATCTGCAGACTTTTGGGAAACAGACTGAGTATTAGAAATAGTCTTTATTAGAAGCAAGAGCAACCATTAGGCAGGAATATGACTGAAATTACTTTACAACACAGTAAGGAAAACTTCTTGTTATAAGTATAGTCTATTAGATAATACTCTTACTGTGACTCCGGATGCTGTGCTAGGTATTCCTGTGGCTGAGCTATTACAGAGATTGCAGGAGTTGTCCCTGTGTGTAACGCTTCTCCTAAGCGCTTGTGTGCTACTGCGTCTGACTTCCGTGCTGTCCGCTGAGTGAGAGGAGTTGTCAGTGAAGCAGGTAAGGCTGCGGAATTGCTGTTAGGTAGTGAGACAGAGTGAAATAGTCCTGTCTGTTCCTGCACGGTTACCAGATTGAGTGTAGGTATGTCCTTGCTGCTGAAAAGGAGGTATAACAATATTAACAGTCAGGGTTAACGGACTCCAGAAAGTTTATAAGTAGTTGAACTGTCCGAAATACAAAGTTCCTTATTGCATGCAAGACATCAGATAGATGCAGAAGGAAGTGTTAAAGATAACTCTTCAAAGCTGTAGAATATTTGTAATCCAAAATGTTTAGAGAGCTTAGAGAAACAGCAGCTCTGAAACTGCTATACAAAATACTAAGCAAAGAGGCCTGTGATCTCAGGTGTTTTATTAGTTAGGTAGGCAGGACAAGGTGAAACTGCGCTGGGTCCTAAAAGGTACAGACTCTGACAACTATAGGGGATTAAATAACGCCACTTTTGTTGCGTTCGTTAATTTCCCCATAGCGCTGAAAACTCATAATCTAGGCGTATGTTAGGATTGCTTAATTTATTAGTGGAACTGTAGCATATAAATAATAACACTCTTATGTACATGGCATTCTTTAAATCAGTTGCAGTCCTATAATGGGAAAGTACTAAATAATATTATCAATTGCCTAGTGATGACTCATGTAGCTACATACTATATTTTCATGGGGTAAAAAGGTAAAAACGCTTTAGAATTACTGCCTTTAAGGAGTTTCATGTACCGTGACTGACATGACAACGTAAATAATTTAAACACACGCATTTCTTTCAGACTTTCAGAAGCATAGGAATCTGCATGACATAGACTGACACTTAAGTGTTTTTTATCCTTACAAGAAATCATGCAAATTTCTTCTCATCAAAAAAAAATCCATCTATTGCAGACACCAGAGTTATTGCTGAGAGCCAGAGTGATTACGCTTTTAAGAAAATGTTCAGAGCTGGGGAAACCAATCAAGCGAAAACAATGGATCTGCTTATGAAATAGTTTTACATTTTAAAATGCTTTCCCAGTTAAAGAAAATAGAATGCTTTATACAGTGTAATATTATATAGATATCAAATAATAGGCATGTTACAGACTGGACTGGATGTATCCTATGCACTGACCATGTGAGCATAATATGGATGACTATTACAGAACATATAAAGTACATAATCTATAAAGGCTTTACTACACATTGGTTTAAGTAACAGGAAACCAGATAGCTGATATCCATGATTGAAATATCAGCAGACATATGAAGCAGTTACAAACACAAAACTGAGTATTCATAGGCAGCTAACTAGTTCAAGGGTTATAATCTTGAACACCTAGTCAGAGACCCCAGCATATAGGTTCCAATGTTTTGTGCAGTTTTTATTTTTAAATCTATATCTATGAAGAAAAAAAGAAAAAATACTTTTTGCAGTTCTTAACCCCTTAAGGACGATGTCATTTTTTAATTTCTTTCCCTTAACCTCTTAAGGACATATGACGGAATTTTTCCGTCATAAAACAATTGAGCAAACTGAAAGCTGTGTCCTTAAAGTGTTAAGGACCAGGGCTATTTTTACATTTCTGCTGTGTTTGTGTTTAGCTGTAATTTTCCTCTTACTCATTTACTGTACCCATACATATTATATACCATTTTTCTCGCCATTAAATGGACTTTTTAGAGATACCATTATTTTCATCATATCTTATAATTTACTATAAAAAAATTATAAAATATGAGGAAAAAATTGAAAAAAACACACTTTTTCTAACTTTGACCCCCAAAATCTGTTACAAATCTACAACCACCGAAAAACACCCATGCTAAATAGTTTCTATAGGGCAATAAATACAAGTAGCACTTTGCTATTTCCAAACCACTTTTTTTCAAAATTAGCGCTAGTTACATTGGGACACTGATATCTTTCAGGAATCCCTGAATATCCCTTGACATGTATATATATTTTTTTTAGCAGACATCCCAAAGTATTGATCTAGGCCCATTTTGGTATATTTCATGCCACCCTTTCCCGCCAAATGAGATCAAATAAAAATTTTTTTTCACTTTTTCACAAATTTTTTCACAAACTTTAGGTTTCTCACTGAAATTATTTGCAAACAACTTGTGCAATTATGGCATAAATGGTTGTAAACACTTCTCTGGGATCCCCTTTGTTCAGAAAGAGCAGACATATATGACTTTGGCATTGCTTTTTGGTAATTAGAAGGCCGCTAAATACTGCTGCGCACCACACGTGTATTATGCCCAGCAGTGAAGGGGTTAATTAGGGAGCATGTAGGGAGCTTCTAGGGTTAATTTTAGCTTTAGTGTAGTGTAGTAGACAACCCCAAGTATTGATCTAGGCCCATCTTGGTATATTTCATGCCACCATTTCACCGCCAAAAGCGATCAAATGAAAAAAAAAAAGTAAAATTTTTCACAATTTTAGGTTTCTCACTGAAATTATTTACAAACAGCTTGTGCAATTATGGCACAAATGGATGTAAAAGCTTCTCTGTGACCCTCTTTGTTCAGAAATAGCAGACATATATGGCTTTGGCATTGCTTCTTGGTAATTAGAAGGCCGCTAAATGCAGCTGCGTTTTGCCTAGCAGTGAAGGGGTTAATTAGGGAGCTTTTAGGGAGCTTGCAGAGTTAATTTTAGCTTTAATGTAGAGACCAGCCTCCCACCTGACATATCACACCCCCTGATCCCTCCCAAATAGCTCTCTTCCCTCCCCCACCCCACAATTCTCCCCGCCATCTTAAGTACTGGTAGAAAGTCTGCCAGTACTAAAATAAAAGGTATTTCAAAATTTTTTTTTTTTGCATATTTACATATGCTGATGTTTAGGATCCCCCCTTAGCCCCAACCTCCCTGATCCCCCCTCAAACAGCTCTCTAACCCTCCCCCTCTAACGTATTGGTAGCCATCTTGGGTACTGGCAGCTGTCTGCCAGTACCCAGTTTACAATAAAATATATTTTTTATTATTTTTTTTATAATTATTCTGTAGTGTAGCTTGCCCCGTACCTCCCTCCCTCCAAGATCCCTTAGATAAATTTTATTTATTTATTTTTTCCCACATTCTGTTCAAATTTTTTCTGCAGTGTAGCGGTTCCCACCCACTCCCTACCCGTTCCCGGCTCTCGTGCGCATTCCCCGTGCATGTGCGTGCTCCCCGGCGATCCCGCCCATGATCCCGCCCCCCTCCACATCACACGGCCCATCGATGGCCGCCCACCCGCCTCCCAGACTGGCTCCCACCCACCAACGATACCGGCCACCGATGTCCGGTGCAGAGAGGGCCACAGAGTGGCTCTCTCTGCATCGGATGGCCAAGGAGAGTTATTGCAGGATGCCTCAATGTCGAGGCATCACTGCAATAACCGGAAAGGTACGTCGCTGGTCTTTAAAGACCAGGTTGTGTGCGACGTACCCTGTACGACATGCGTCGTTAAGGGGTTAAATGCTACTTCTGCATTAGTTCAAAAAGTTATTTGTAAAACTGGCAGCAACATTGAAACTGAAATAACAACAGGTAGTTTGAAAATATAGACACAGATAGATTCTGCATAGATAGATAGAAAGATAGATAGATGATGATAGATAGATAGATAGATAGATAGATAGATAGATAGATAGATAGATAGATAGATAGATAGATAGACAGGCAGAGAGATGTGGAAATATTACACCAGAGATAACAAATCAGAAAAAGCTACAAAAACAAAAAATGCATTAGTTTGACTTCATGATGTTGGATAACTACTTAAAATGTATCTGTCAAAATGGTCTACGCTGGTTCACATTAAAGACAGGGCCTTAGATATCTATGTAGTATAAATAATATAAATAATTTCTTACAATATTTTTTGGAGGAGAACCTCCCTAGTCAGGAGATGTGAATAATGGAAATTGACAGAATCACATTGGTTAAGAAAAGTTAATTTTATACACCAGATACAATTGTTTATCAGCTGTTCCCCTTAGTATTATTTTGAAAATATTTTTGTTTATCATACAGAGGAGATCACTGATCCTTCAGAGCTATTCTAGAATTTATAATCTTTTGGTCACCAGCTACACATCCAATCCTCCTAGATCTATATAGTGCCAACATGACTTTCTGCGGGCGAGGCAGTGGGAGGAATGCTGACTGAAATGTATCCTAGACATTAGATCTCACATAATACCAGAGCTCAAACAATATGCAAAATCCCTGACTATGAAACCTACAAATACCTGGTTCCCCTTACTTACTTGGGTAAGTTAACCCCATTACCACAGCCTATAAACTCTACATAGGTACTGCACCCTCTCATAGCTATACAATCTATAATAGGAAGCTGAAAGACATATATTATTTGACTAATGTCTTATACACTTATCTACATTAGTAAGAGGTCAATATAATTTATTGACTCAGGGCACTCTAAACTTAGACATTTAAAATATTATTTATTGTGCAGCTTGCAGCGAGTTAGCCTTGTTTCCACCAATATCTCCTCTATACTTTAGTATATAGTCATGTGTATTACTTATAATGTTCTACAGTCCAAGAGTGATTATGGAGACTCACTAATCTCTTGTTCTTTGTTTCATAGTCTAAGCTCTCACCCTAGGTTATATTACAGTATGATATGATATCTTGCTATTACCATATATACATTTTACTAATCTTTTGTTATTTGTTTCATTGTCTAAGTTGTTAACCTAGGTTATATTACAGTATGATATGATATCTTGCTATTACCATATATACATTTTACTAATCTTTTGTTATTTGCTTCATTGTCTAAGTTGTTAACCTAGGTTATATTACAGTATGATATGATATCTTGCTATTACCATATATACATTTTACTAATCTTTTGTTATTTGTTTCATTGTCTAAGTTGTTAACCTAGGTTATATTACAGTATGATATCTTGCTATTGCCATATATACATTTATGTCTTGATCATAAATATATCAGTTGATAGATTCCCTCTTCCCAGTCCTATAAACATAGGTTGGTGCAAGAGTGACCTTAAGATGTCCATGAGGGGACTATATAGAAAAAATAAGGTTTCACTTGTTATTGTGCACTGGTCTAACTGATAGGTAGGCCACTCGCTATAGCAGTTTAAATATAGCTAAGGCTGAATTATGTTTTGGTTTATGGCTCACTTTTTTGACTATGTTTTCATTATAAATGTACACATAAACTTTGATGTTATACATGCTTAAACCCTCAATAAAAGATATACAAATAAAATAAAAAAAAATTATATAAATAATCTTTCTTACCTCTCACCTTTAAAGTTACATATTTATATCAGTGTATTTAATTACTCATTGAATGCATTCATGTTATATGACCTGAAGAATATTTTACTATCATATGAGATCTTATGGAAAACACTTGGACATTGAAGCCACACTCTTCAGATATGAGGATTAACTCAGTTAATGTAACAAAGGGACTTGTAAATTAAAGGGAGAGTATAGTTAAAATTAAACTTTCATGATTCAGATAGAGCATGCAATTTTAAACGACTTTCCAATTTACTTTTATCATCAAATTTGCTTTGCTCTCTTGGTATTCTTGGTTGAATGTTAAACCTAGGTAGGCTCATTTGCTAATTTCTAAGCCTTTGAAGGCCGCCTCTTATCTCAGTGCATTTTGACAGTTGTTCACTGCTAGGCAGCGCTAGTTTATGTGTGCCATGTATATAACATTGTGCTCATTCCTGTGGAGTTATTTATGAGTCAGCACTAGGGATGGACAAATGTGGTGAAAGTGCAATTAGCTTGGTAGAACAGATGGTTCTGTGGACATACATTTTGGATAATTGAATGATTATAAGAAGGAAATACATTACAATTTGGTAATTAAATGTTTTTTCTGATTTTTGAACGTTACTTTTGATTTTGAATGTTCATAATTAGATCGAATATCCACTTTCAAAATTTCTAATTGATTTAACAAATACAATTCAGAAGTTCAATAGTTCATGTGGTAGGGAATTTAGTAAATTGATACATAACAGATACAAATATACCATTTTTATTTTTTTAAATTTTGCATTAAAAGAGAGCATTAGAAATATTATAATTACATATTAATAATTATTAATATTATTATTACAAATATATAGATTCACGTTTTTCTAAATTGAAAACTGTGTAATTTGATTTGAATTATGCAATATTCAAATTATAAAAAAATGTATGTAATATTACATTTAAAGATAGCATTAGAAATATTATTACATTAAACAAATGTTAGAATGTTGTACAAACCAATGTGTTAAAATTAGTTTCATTTTTTACTCTTACAATCCCTAGCTAGCACTGATTGGCTAAAATGCCAGTATGTCAAAAGAACTGAAATAAAGGGGCAGTCTGTAGAGGCTTAGATACAAGGTAATCACAGAGGTAAAATGTAAACAGTGTTGGTTCAGCAAAACTCGGGAATGGGTGATAAAGGTATTATTTATCTTTTTAAACAATAACAATTCTGGAGTAGACTGTCTCTTTAAATGGACAGCAAACACATTTTTGTATTGCTATAAAATAACATATGAGTGTCAAAGCATTTTTTAAAGATAAATGAATATCTTGTTTGCAGGAACTGGTTTTCAGTATCCAAACTCCATCTGTCATTTTCCTTATTTTTGAGGCAAGCCGTTGTCATAATGCTAGTATAAAATGGATGGTTATTAATGAAATCCAATTAGGTAAATATATGTAGCAGGGTTAGCCTTGACTAATCAACATGGTCATGGGACTTTTCAAGTATGGAGAATTACAAAAACATTTTTTTCAGAGCACAATTACACGAAAAGTGAGAAAAATAAATAATCCCTTAAATAGTAAAAAAGGCATAGTCAGATCTTAGCTTAATAAGATAGCTCCTTAAAACATTATTTTGTCATTGGAGATGCAGTCTTCTGCTTTCATTGCTTCTAATGCAAGTAAATAACAAGGGTAATTAAATAAAGTATGTGCCAGTCAGTCAATATTGAAAATGTATTTAATTATAAAATCAATAATACACAAAGCTGCATGTTCAAAAACAAACAAAAACCTTGCTTAACATGTTCCTGTATCAAGCTCTCTTAAAAGTCAAGTTAAAAACATGAAACCAAACAGTTCATTTGTTAAATGACTGTCTAAGACCTAACTGACTAAATAATTATCCTTAGTGACTTCATTTAATGACATCTTTCAAGTTAATTAGCCAGTCAGAAACAAATTGGTAGCACCATTATGACATGAATTTATTGTCTTTATTCTTATTCTAATTTTCTTTATTTTATTGAATAAAAATTAAAAAATATATATGTATATTCGTCTTAACAGAGTTAATGATTCCACAAACTTATTGTGTAAAGGTTGAAGCTTTCATTAAAACAAATCTTGAATTTGCATAAATATTTAAAACATATTTTTATAAAGGACGTTAAAGAATCAGGAGCCATATGAATGAATAAATATTTTAAGGCCAAATGAATTAGCTATATGAAACAGCAATTTTGTGCTTGATCTTGCACAAAAAATAAGCGGATGGTTAATTATTTTAACCAAAGAATCTTAATGTGGTTGAAACTTTTAATAGTATTAGCTCACATATTACAAGTGGTAAATTAAGTGCTGCTTTAACCCTTTGATGACAGGGTAAATTTGTCTACATCAGAACAACGTTCTGATGTAAACAAATTGAAATCCAGATCGCTAGATTTCAGTGATGGGATCGGGCCCCTATGATCCTAGGCATGCCCTCCAGATCGTGATCGCATCCTGGAAACGCTGTTGGCTTTAGGACAGCCAAATGGCTAGGATGTTCTATTCCGTCCTAACGGCACTAAAGCCCGGCGCGGTTATGAAAGAAAAGAATGTCATAATGGCGTTTAAAAGGTTAAAACAGTTGTTGCTTGCTAGTTTGCATAATAACACACATGGAAATGCTATGGACATAAAGAATTTAAGTTATATTAATACTTAGGAAACAAAGGTTTATTAATGAAAAAACAAACAATGTTTTGTGGCAGAATTAAAGGGATATGGTATATGGCAAGAAGCGTGAGAGTTCCAGTTTGCACTTCAAGAGGTTGTTTAAAATATAAACTAAGTTTATTCCATTTAAGTTAAACACACATGGATAACACCTAACATACATGTCAGCATACAGCTAATTTACTATGCCTAACACAGGTCCAAGCAGTTCAAAACAAAATATTAAAGAAGCAAAACAATACTAAACATTGCAAAATGTGAAAAAGAACAAATATAAATACCAAAGGTTTTATTTAATGATTTTTTAAAAATTATTATTATTATCGTTCCTATGGCCTCTAAATCTCATGGAGTGCTCTTAAAGGAACACTGAATGAAGTTTTGTGTTCCAGCTACAAGAAGGTATTTCAAAAATGCACTAACTCTTTGGTTTAGTTGAATATATTTTTGTACATTATATATTGTCGCTTTAAATGTATTTGTTGTTCCCCAATGATTAATTTAATGTATAACCTAATGTAGACAAATACCCTTAAAATACATCATTTACTCCTTATTAAAACCCTTAGCACTGGTCAAAAAAGAGAAGATAGAAACATTTAGAAAAGTTGAAACAAGCTATTCTTCCTCATCTGAAGACAGACCTGCAAAATAGAATGAATACATATTAGATCAAGAATTAAAAAAAAAGTATTAGTTAAACTGAGAGCCACACATGCTTGGTTCACATAAAAACATCAAACACGATTAGGAAAACTCATAACCACATAGGCTTTGTTCAGCATAAAAAAACTAAACAAACAAGATTAATGGATCTGTGAACCACATATGTTGGTTTAACATAATAAAAACCAAACACAATTTTGGATCAGAATTAATAAATGCACAACTCAGTTTCAGTGCTTGACATGGCTAGAAACTGCAGAGAAATGTTTTTTTTTTTTAATAAGCTTTCATTTTGTAAACAACCTTTCTGCACCTGCAGCTATCACTGGAAGATCAGAAATACAATGCATTCATCAGAAACAGTAGAAAACAGTGCACTGGTCCTTAACACTAGAAGATTTAAGAACCATTTCCTGAAGGGTAGACCAAAAACTCAAAAGCTGCTCATTAAAACTTGTTGATATATCCTTCAGGTAATAGTCTTACATTTGTGATGTATCCTGGAACAAATGGTCATTTGGCACAGAAGATAGAACAGTATAATGAAGAATGTAAAAACTGTAAATGATGTTATTCATTCCAGGAAATCTAATAGAAAGTTGGCTTATTATGATATCCAAGCACCTAGGAAACACTGGCTTTAAATTATTCTTCTGGATCTCATTTATATAAAGCTCATCAAAAAGATGCTTGACTTTCCTAAATCACTTGTTTTTAAAAATGTCCGCAGTTTAATAAATATACCCCAAAGTGCTAAAACCATATTATCAGATTCATTAGTAAAACAGCCCATCTGCATATGTATACCAAAGAAAGTGTACAGTGTATGTACCACTTAAAAAAACAATTGCACATTTCAGTGTTATCAGCATTAGCATCCTCAGATACTAGACTAAGATTATGTGATGTATATTTAACATACAGAGCATTTGTTTGTTTTTGTGCAATATGAGCCAGAATATTGTCCACTCATGCTTGCTGCACCATCATAACCTTGGTACTTTGATATATGCAAGGCTTTGCTCTCTATACAGGTAAGAATATCTCGCTAAATCCCAGCAGCACTCTGATCTTCAATGGCATGAAAGCCAAGGAAAGCTTCATTAATAATAATACCAATTACCTCCCTGTTTTCATCTCTTTCCATATAAATATATCTAAAGGTCTGGCTTAACTAGTCCACTTTTGGTACATCATGTGTGGCATCCATTATTATAAAAAACAAACAACAACAAAAAATGATGCTTGTTTTATTTGTGACATAATTTAATTCTGTTTGAAAGGATTTCTATTACTTTGTTTTGTGTTTTAGGGCTCAAATATTTAACTGACCATTGTGGATGCTGAATAAGTTGTTTTAGAACAGGGCCATACACCCCTAATAACTCTACAATGCCTTCAGGCTCACTGGAAACAGCAGTTATGAAGCAGCAGTCTAAAGACCACTGATCCATAACTTGTCCACCTGCTCTGAGACTGCAGACATCAATCCGCACGATCCTATACGATCGGGCTAATTGACACCCCCTGCTAGCGGCTAATTGGCTGCTTGTGCAATGTCAGCCTGTGGAAGATAATCTCACCCCTGTAAAGGAGAGAGGGAATTTTTAGGACCACAACTGCAGGCTTAGGAGTGTAGTGAAAGTATCAGTGATTCTGTGTAGGTGAGGGAAGGCAGCAAGGTTCAGAATCAATAGATACAGTTCACTTTTATTATAAGGATAGGTGTGACAATGGCTGAGACCTCAGAGCCTTTAGCCCCACTCAGTATTGTCAAACTGGTTCCCACATATAAGAACATGCAATTGCAAGTTAAAGTTTTAGACAGACCATATCTAATCTTTATTGGCAGCAGACATAGTGTACAACTTTAAAGCAACAAATAAAGCTAATGAGATTTAGGCAGTAGTTAGGTATTGAGAGTGAACAATTAAGAATATAGGTAGAATAGAGCGTTTAAATATGAAAGAAACCTAACTAAGATTCTGAGGCATGTCAGGAGTAATTACTGAATAATCGTAAGTTACTGCGGTATGAGTATGAAGGAAGCGCTTTTGAGACTTACTAGTAGTAGTAAAGGGTGAGGTCTGTCCAGACAGAGTGGAGTTCCCTTGCAGAGTTTGGGGAAATTGCAGCGTGTGCGATGGCGTGTGACGTCACCGCTTGCCGGTTCCGGTCCTGTGTTTGGTAGAGAGGTGAGCAGCGTCTGTCTCAAAGGTTGCAAGGAGGTTAGAGGGTGAGAAGCTGGATTCAACAATCAAGCAATTTGGTATGAGTAGGAGGGAAATTTAAACTGCTTGTTGGGGAGGAGTTATGTAAGTGTGAAAAGACACAGCTATACAAAGGATAAGGCAAAGAACTTAGGCAGTTATGACAGGACCCCCCCCCCAAAGATCAACTCCGGGGATCGAGTCCAGGACGATCAGGATAACGTTCATGGAACCTGGCCACCAATCGGGGGGCAGAGAGATTGGAAGCCGGTTCCCAGGAGTCCTCCGAATCAGGGTAGCCCTTCCAATGGACCAGATACTGAAGCTGCCCACGAAAACGTCGGGAGTCCAAGACATCTTGTACCTCATACTCCAGGGAGGCATCCGGTAGATGAGGAAGTAGAGGAATAGAAGGATCATGGTGACGAAGTTGTCTATAAGGCTTGAGGAGAGACACATGAAAGGTAGGATGGGATTTCAGATTTGCTGGTAATGCGAGGGTAACAGCGTTCATATTCACAATTTTTATGATGGGAAATGGTCCAATGAAGCTGGAAGATAATTTCCTGGAAGGAAGGGGTAAATGTAGATTACGTGTTGATAACCAAACATAGTCACCTACTCTATATTTAGGCGAGGAAATCCTTTTTTTATCAAAATGGAATTTATAGCGATCCTTGGCGATGCGAATATTTTCAGCAGTTAGTGAAAAAGATTCACTAATAGTGTTGATGAGGTCATTCACAACAGGACAGCTGTTGCTGTCCATAGAATGCCATTCAAAAGAAGGATGGAAACCATAATTAATGAAGAACGGTGTGAACTTTGTAGAGGAATGAATGGAATTGTTGAAGGCGAATTCTGCGAATGGTAGTAGTTGCGTCCAGGTATCTTGTTTAGCTGAAATGAAACATCTCAAATATTGTTCAATGCACTGGTTTGTCCTTTCAGTCTGGCCATTAGTTTGGGGATGGAAAGAGGTACTGAGACGTCTAGAAATACCCAATGAGTGACAAAGTTGTTTCCAGAATTGGCTGGTGAATTGAGTTCCCCTATCTGAGGTGATACTATTCGGGAGTCCGTGATACTTGAATATATGATGTATCATTAAGGAAATGGTTTCAGAAGAAGTTGGGAGCTTATGGTAGGGCACGAAATGTGCCATTTTACTAAATAGGTCTACGACTACTAATATGGTGTTATTCCCTTCAGAAATAGGTAGGTCGACTATGTAGTCGATTGCTATGTCCTTCCAAGGACGATCAGGAGTCGGTAATGGGATCAATTTCCCGTAAGGGGGAGTCCTCCCTTTTTTTGTAGTTTCGCAGATTAAGCAGGTTTTAACGTAATCCTCAACATCAGTGAGGCAAGTAGGCCACCAAAAGAATCTGGAGACTAATTCTTGAGTTTTCTTTATGCCCATGTGTCCAGCAGATGGAGAATCATGTAAAGTTTTTAAGACTGTTGCTCTGAGACTGTTGGGTACATAAATTTGTTGTTGATAATAATACAACCCATCCGAGTGTAAATCCAAGACCTGTAATGGTTTATTTGAGTCAGCCTGTTGTGCTGATTTGAACTGAATGTTTTGTTCTGTAGTTAAAGCTAAGAATCTGTCAAGAGGAATTAGAGGTGAAAGGTTTGGATGTGACACTTGGTCCACCAAGTGTCTTGAAAGGGCATCAGCCTTCTTGTTCTTGTTTGCAGGACGGTAGGTGATAAGATAATTAAATCTAGCCAAGAATAGGTTCCATCGGACCTGTCGTGCGCTGAGAGTCCTATTAGATTGTAGGTATTCTAGATTTTTGTGATCCGTGTAAATCAAGATTGGAAGAAGGGTCCCTTCTAGAAGGTGTCTCCATTGTTCCAATGATGTTTTGATTGCTAACAGTTCTTTATCACCTATTGGGTAGTTTATTTCAGCTGAATTAAGAATTCGTGAATAGAAGGCAACAGGATGCAGAGGATCTTTTGGAGTCTGCCTCTGTGAGAGGATTGCTCCTAAAGCATAATTAGATGCATCCACTTCCAAGATGTACTGCAACTCAGAATTAGGGAATTGGAGGATAGGGGCCGTAGTGAAAGCTTTTTTTAAGAAGTTGAATATTTCTTCTAAATCATCGTTCCATATGAAGTGTGTGTCAGATTTGGTCAAGTTAGTTAATGGTCTAGTCAAGTCAGCAAAATTTTTAATAAACTTTCTGTAGAAATTGGCGAAACCCATGAACCTTTGTATATCCTTTTTACTTTTTGGGGAAGGCCAATTTTGAATTACCGATATCTTATCATTATCCATCTGGATACCTTGGGGTGATACAATATAACCTAGGAATTTAATTTCTTTGGAGTGAAATAGGCATTTTTCTAGTTTAACATAAAGAGAATTCTCTCGTAACCGTGTTAATACTAGGGTGACATGTTTGATGTGTTCGGTAAGTGAGGTAGAGAATATGAGTATGTCATCCAAATATATTACCATAAATAAATCCAAAAAATCCTTGAAAATATCATTTATGAAGTACTGAAAGGTAGCCGGGGCATTACAGAGGCCAAATGGCATCACAGTATATTCAAAAAGGCCGTAACGTGTACGGAATGCTGTAAGCCATTCATGACCCTCCTTTATTCGTACCAAATTGTAAGCCCCTCTTAGATCTAATTTAGTGTATATAGTAGCATTTTGTAATCTATCAAGGAGTTGAGGAATTAAAGGCAGTGGATAGCGGTTTTTTATCGTACGCTTGTTTAACTCTCTGTAATCAATAATGGGTCTTAGGGATTGATCTTTATTTTTAACAAAAAAGATACCAGCCCCAGCTGGGAAGGTGGAAGGACGTATAAAGCCTTTCTTCAAATTATCTGCCAAATAAGTTTTTAGATGTTGTAACTCAGGATCAGAGAGGGGAAATATATGGCCGTAAGGTATATCAACTCCTGGTAGGAGATCTATAGGGCAGTCATAAACCCTATGAGGGGGTAGATTCTCTGATTCTTTTTTGTCAAAGACATCAGCGAATGTTATGTATTCCTTGGGGATTTGTAAAGGAACATCAAGTAAAATTTGTTCATGATGGAGACACAAATTTTTACAATAAGGAGAATCAAAGATGACATGTGAAGTTGACCATTGTATAGTGGGATCGTGTTGTTTAAACCAACTGATACCAAGTATAATGGGATATAGAGGTGAGGGTATAACATCAAAAGTAAGAAACTCTGTGTGTTGGTCATGTGTGGTAAGCCTTAAAGGTATGGTGTGGTATAAGATGGGTCCTGATGTAATTTCTTTACCATCAATAAAACGAAGTACACTAGGCACCATTTTCTTAACTAGTGGAATTTTATTTACAGTAGTGAATTGGTAATCTATATAATTGTGGCTGGCGCCAGAGTCAAGGATTGCTTGTGAGTTGAGTCTTTGCTGATCCCACTGTAATAAGATAGGAAGGGAGCAATGATTAGATTGTGTTTGTTTAGCAGATAAACATATACTTGTGGTGTTCATCTTACCCTTCCTACGCTGTAATTGAGAGCAGTCCTTTACAGAGTGATCGATCCCTCCACAATACATACAGAGATCTAAAGCTTTTCTTCTTAATTTTTCCTGTAGAGTTAATGGACCTCTGATGAACCCGAGTTCCATAGGGATTTCAGAGGCTTTTGTAGTTGTCTTAGGTGGATGCAGAGTAGTAACTGTTTGTTTAGTGGATGTTTCTAAGTGTGACTTTTCTGAGCGTCTCTCTCTGATGCGTCTATCTAATGTGATGCTAGCATCTATTAGGAGTTCTAAAGTCTCTGGGAGGGGTTGTCTGGCTAGCTCATCCTTGAGAGTATCTGAGAGGCCTAGGCGGAATTGATTGCGCAAGGAAAGGTCATTCCACTGTGTATCAGGGGACCATTTCTTAAACTCTGCGATGTAGTCCTCCACAGGCCTTTTATGTTGTCTCAGAGACCTCATTGCTGTCTCAGCAGACAGCTGTTTGTAGGGATCGTCATAAAGCTGTCCCATTGCTTTAAAAAACTGATCAAATGAGTACAGCAATGGGTCATTGGTTTCAAAAAACAAATTTGCCCATATACGTGGTTCGCCACGCAGATAGGAGATTGTGGTGAGAACCTTCAAATGATCATTGAAGTATGTTTTAGGTTTTAATTGAAAATATAAGGAACATGAGTTTTTGAATTCCCTAAATTCTGAACGAATACCACTAAATGTTTGTGGGGGATTAGGTTGGGGTTCACTAGAACTAATACGTGTAGTGAGGGTATCAATTTTTTCATTGATGTATTGCTTTAGGGCAGAGTTTTCTAATTGTAGTGTATTTAACCCTGTTGTAAGGTTATCTACAGTTTGAGTTAATTTCTCTACATGAGATAATAAGGCTGCTGGGTCCATAGTATAGGCTTGATTGTTATTGTCAGCCTGTGGAAGATAATCTCACCCCTGTAAAGGAGAGAGGGAATTTTTAGGACCACAACTGCAGGCTTAGGAGTGTAGTGAAAGTATCAGTGATTCTGTGTAGGTGAGGGAAGGCAGCAAGGTTCAGAATCAATAGATACAGTTCACTTTTATTATAAGGATAGGTGTGACAATGGCTGAGACCTCAGAGCCTTTAGCCCCACTCAGTATTGTCAAACTGGTTCCCACATATAAGAACATGCAATTGCAAGTTAAAGTTTTAGACAGACCATATCTAATCTTTATTGGCAGCAGACATAGTGTACAACTTTAAAGCAACAAATAAAGCTAATGAGATTTAGGCAGTAGTTAGGTATTGAGAGTGAACAATTAAGAATATAGGTAGAATAGAGCGTTTAAATATGAAAGAAACCTAACTAAGATTCTGAGGCATGTCAGGAGTAATTACTGAATAATCGTAAGTTACTGCGGTATGAGTATGAAGGAAGCGCTTTTGAGACTTACTAGTAGTAGTAAAGGGTGAGGTCTGTCCAGACAGAGTGGAGTTCCCTTGCAGAGTTTGGGGAAATTGCAGCGTGTGCGATGGCGTGTGACGTCACCGCTTGCCGGTTCCGGTCCTGTGTTTGGTAGAGAGGTGAGCAGCGTCTGTCTCAAAGGTTGCAAGGAGGTTAGAGGGTGAGAAGCTGGATTCAACAATCAAGCAATTTGGTATGAGTAGGAGGGAAATTTAAACTGCTTGTTGGGGAGGAGTTATGTAAGTGTGAAAAGACACAGCTATACAAAGGATAAGGCAAAGAACTTAGGCAGTTATGACATGCAATGATAAATGCCGACAGCGTATGCTGTCGGCATTTATCGATATGCAGCAGACATTATACGCTACATCGTATCATGTCTGCTCGCACTTTCATAAATCGGCCCCTAAGACTTGACTCCATAAGATTTTTCCTGTCTAATTTGCTTTTTATTTTCCTCATCGATTGATTTTTTTATGCCTTCTCTGATCATAGACTATACATGCTTCCATAAGAGCTTGTGAAGATTTGTTTATTAATATTTTGCCAGATAACCTTGGTCACTTCTGAATTCCTTTTGACCATGGTGGGTCAAATCCTAGTTTTTGCGGTCCCCAAACAACCAGAATGGTCCCCAGTAAGCTGTGTTGAGTTTTGGTGAGTAACATAGCCTCATAACTGGTAGCTTAAAGTAATGGTAAATTCTCCCCTCTTTTAAATAAGATCCGGAATGTTAGTGATATTTTAGATGGAGTTTAATTAATCAGTTGTAATGAAGATGCGCTATAACTTGTTTTTTAATATAGATATGAACTTGAAATACCCTGCGCTCCACTGCACACTTCAAAAATAAATTTTTCTGTGGGATAACGGTTTGAATTGTTCTCTAATCAGCGTTCTAGCAACAACAGAAATGCCATATGGGGAGAATGCTGATTGGACAACAGTTTAAACCGTTTTCTCAGAAAAACTGACTTTTGAAGTGTGCGACAGAGCGCAGGGTATTTGAATTTAACATCTATATTAAAAAGTAAGTTATAGCGCGTCTTCGTTACAACTGATGAATTAAACTCCATCTAAATTATCACTAACATTCCAGATCTGATTTTATAAAGGGGAGAGTTTACCATCACTTTAAGGCCAATTTTTGTCCCTCTCTCATAAAATGTGGTAGAAAAGCATCGTTTCTCTTTGCTGTTATCTTATGGGAAAGGCCTTGAAGGTCAGCATGGGCCATGAGCAATTATAAACTTTTTTTAAATTTGCATTTTTTATATTGTTAGGATAAAGCCCCCTATCAATAACATACTTCTTAAGAAGAGCTTGTCTTTCCACAGGGGACCTGGAACTTGATGTCATGCAGCTCACAGATTCCAAATAATCATCTACTTTGGTATAACCAGCTTGAAAAAGCTCTGTTTCTGTACTACATATACTTGTGCTACTGCATTCATTTGTATTCAAATCATTCATCAAAAAGAAATCACATGAATGAGTATGGTCACTGACTGCTGTCCCACTGAGTATTGCAGCATCCTTATTTTTGTTCTTTTCTATTTCAAAGATGAAACAAAATAGCTACTGATTTTGAGGATTTTTTTACTTTTCAAGTTCTCTTCACTTCCCTACTTTTTTGCACCACTCTTATGATGATATGAAGACATAACGAAAATTTCTAAAAAAATAGATTTAACATAATGGGTTGTGAGTTTTTTTAAACAAGGTATTGATAAACAGTGCCTAGTTGTTATATACATTTCAACTATGGTAGAGAACAGTTTAATCATGGATGTATAAAGATTGTACATAGTTAATGCAATTTAAAATATGGTAAACAAAACAAGATGCATGAATAAACAACTTCTTAATTAGACATATTGGGGTAGATTATGGGGCCGATTTATCAAGCCCTGTATGATGCTAATTCCGTGTGAGCCTTCAGGCTCGCCAGAATCGGGAGTTAAGAAGTAGCGGTCATAAAACCGCTGCTCCTTAACTTGTCCACCACCTCTGAGGCGTCAGACACCATCAGCCTGATTGGATACGATCGGGTTGATTGACACCCCCTGCTAGTGGCTGATTGGCCGCGAATGTGCAGGGGGCGGGATTGCACAAGCACAAGAAATGCTTGTGCAATGATAAATGGCGATAGCGTATGCTGTCAACATTTATCCATGTCCGCTCACATTTTAATAATTCGGCCCCCATGAATCAAATTTGATAATAGAAGTAAATTGGAAACTTTTTAAAATAGCATGCTCTGTCTAAGTTTCATATCGCTATGACTCAATGTTCCATTAACCTATAACATTTCATAGTTAGGTAGATAGATTTAGGGGCCTATTTATGAAAGGCCTGTCGGACATGATCCGACATTGCGGATCATGTCCGACAGACCTCACTGAATGCGGAGAGCAATACGCTCTCCACATTCAGCATTGCACCAGCAGCTCTTGTGAACTGCTGGTGCAATGCCGCCCCCTGCAGATTCACGACCAATTGGATGCTAGGAGGGGGGTGTTAATCAACCCGATCGTATTCGATCGGGTTGAATTTCGGCGATGTCTGTCCGCCTCCTCAGAGCAGGCGGACAGGTTATGGAGCAGTGGTCTTCACACCGCTGCTTCATAACTGGTGTTTCTGGCGAGCTTGAAGGCTCGCCAGAAACACGGGGCTTCGAGCTCCATAGGGAGCTTGATAAGCCCCCATATGTTTTTATTTGACTTTGTAGTAAAAGGTGAGTGATATATTATTGAATATTAATGTTATTATGATTTTAAATTTTATTTAACAAACACAACAAAATAATGATTAAATTATTTAGTGTATGATATTAAAAATAATGCTAGCTATGCATTTTGCTTCAGTTCATCTTTATCATGACAAAGGTTGCACCAAAGCTACAGATAAATGCTTTTTTATTTTATGTGTGTAGACATCGTTTGTGCACTTTAAATGCTGCAGATTCCATATAGATACTCAGCGCAAAATGTAATAAATCTAGCAGACGCCAACAAAATATATCAACATACTAATACAAATCCTGCTAGCATAACAAGGTCTAAACTAAACCCAATACCATATACACCCTTATTTAAGGAGTCCTTTACTTAAAGGGACATAATACTCATATGCTAAATCAATTGAAACTGATGCAGTATAACTGTAAAAAGCTGACAGGAAAATATCACCTGAGCATCTCTTTGTAAAAAAAGAAGATATTTTACCTCACAATCTCCTCAGCTCAGCAGAGTAAGTTCTGTGTAAAAAGTTATACTCAGCTGCTCCCAGCTGCAGGTAAAAAAAAAATAATGAAGAAATGAACAGCAGCCAATCAGCATTAGCAGTGCTGAGGTCATGAACTCTTTTACTGTGATTTCACTTAACTCTCATGAGATTTCACTTAACTCTCATGAGATTTCATAGTAAACTGAATAGGGAAATAATATGAGAGTGCACGAGGCTCATCCTTTCAGCTGTCCCAGGACAGACACAATAAAATGCTGCTTAGAAGTCCTTTACAATGGGAGGTGGCTACTGAGGAACTTTTGAGGTAAAATACCTTTCTTTTTTACATAGAGATGTTCAGGTGATATTTTCTAGTCAGCTTTTTACAGCTATGCTGCATCACTTTCAAGTGTTTAAACATTTGGGTATTATGGCCCTTTAACTTCAGAGAGCACTTAGTGCCAAAGCAAGCTCCCAAGTAGCAGAACATAAAAGTCCACATAGAATCTCTGGGCAATTAGTGTAACAAACACACTCTGTGGGTCCTCAGTTTCCTTAATAAAAATGCAAAAAAAGGGCAATTTCTTTTCCGGTTACACAGGGCTTAACAACTTTTGTTTAACACAGTCAGTACGAATGGAACTCCCCCTTTTTGCAAAACAATTGCAGACAATGCTGCTTCCACTTGTGTGCATACAGCTCCTTATTGCTGTTTAGAAGAAAAGGATACCTTCGTTCTTAGCTGACCGTGAAGTTAAGATATATATGTTCCCTGCCGGTTATGCTACTTTAGTTTAATCTTTTCTTTATTTAGATGTTTCAAAAAATTATATAACAACAAAGAAACAAAAAGAAAATTACAAACAACCAAAAATTTTCAAAACATTCCAAAAATTTCCACAGAATATAAAATTATGGCTTTTTCATATTCGCATTACTGTTCAAGTCCATCAGTTTGTTTTTAACTTCCAAAGTTCAAATATCCCAGATTTGTTTGTAACATCTAGGTATAGCACCACATAACAACATTAATAGACAATCAGAGGCTAACAAACTCAGATTATAACATCAACAGGTTGCTTACAAGATTGTTTATCTACAGTTTTCTTATCTTTAACAGTGAGACAGCTAAGTCTGCAAGATTAATTTCAACGTGGGTAGATATTTTGCTGTTTTGCATTTACATTACACTAGCACATAAGCCTACTCCTGCAGATCTCCCCTCTCTTCGGCTCTAGGATGGTAATAGGAGTCCCAGAAGAACATCATTTCTGCATAGTAATCTAATCTACCTACTGTGTAATAATAGAATCTTTCTAGCGATAAGTTAGTTTTCATCTGTGCTGTCCACATAGCTACTGTGGGTTCTGTGTCTGATTTCCAAAGTCTAGGGATGACTTGCTTCGCACTACATATGGCTAATTGGAAAAGTGACATGTACTGTTTGAAGGGGAATTTGGGGATTGTATGAAACAAGTATACCAAAGGGTCTAATGGAATATTACAATTTAGCAGTTTACTCATCTCTGAGTTAATACTCTTCCAGTAATTTGCTATCTTGGGGCATTCCCACCATATGTGAAAAGGGGTTCCTTTTCCTGCACATTTTCTCCAACATCTATCAGATGCTTCGGGGAATATAAATTTCAACCTGTGGGGAGTAAGATACCAGCGGAGCAGGACTTTATAATTTGTTTCCAGTAGGGCTGCTGAATGTGCGGATCTAGCTGTGTTCTGAAAGATTTTTAGCCATTCTTGTTCTGTAAGAGTGTAAGGGAGTTCTTTGTGCCAGGAATTGACTGTTGAGGTGTGTAAAGTCTTAGGAGGGGTGATTAGGAGTTGATATAGGAGGGAGATGGTGTGTGTCTGTGGGGAGTCCTGAATGCAAAGTTTCTCAAGTGTGGTAAGCTCCCTTGTAATTTGATGTTTGAGTTTGTGAGAGTCAACAAAGTGTCTGAGTTGAAGGTATCTGAACCAGGGTGTGAATTGTGTAACTTCTAATTCCTCTAGATGTTGTTTCGAGATCAGTTTACCCTCTTCAAGTAGGGAGTATAATGGGATTAGGCCATCCAGTCCACCCGGTAATTTCGGTGTCAATGGTATCCCTATAGGAAAGTCGGAATTGGATAACACAGTTGTCAAGGGGGAAGGGATCGTGGATATATGTGGATATCTATGTAGTACGTTAAACCAAGTATCAAGTGTTTCTTTTATGATTGGATAATCTTTAACTAGTAAAGGCTGGCTTCCCTTAGGTTGCCAACAGTATGTTCCTAACTGTGCTGAATTGGTGAGGTCATGTTCTAGCCTCACCCAGAGTCTATTATGATTCATGGGGAGTGTACACCAATCTATTACTCTTCTTAAAAATATTGAATTACGGTATCTGGATAAGTCTGGGACCCCCAAACCTCCAAATTTTTTTGGTAAGTAGAGGGTAGATCTAGCCACTCTGGGAGGACGCTTTCTCCAGATATAGGAGTTTAGCACTTTCTGCAGTCTGGAAATATATGCTTCCGGGAGGGGTATGGGGAGGGTCTGGAACATATAAAGTATCTTAGGGAGGATAGTCATTTTGGTTACTCTGATTCTACCAAGCCAGGATATTTGTTTATGTAACCATAGAGAAGTATCACCGCAAACCTTGGTCATTAGGGCTTCATAATTTAGGTCGATTAACTTCTGTTTATCATCTGTAAGATAAATGCCTAAATATTTTAAAGCAGATTGCTGTATTTGGTAGGGTACTTGTGACCTAAGTTTTTGTATATCTGTACTATTTAAGTTGATGGGGAGAATCTATGATTTATTTTGGTTTACCGAATAATTGGAGCAATGGCCAAATGTTTCCAGAGAGCTCCGTACCGCAGAGAGAGAAGTATTTGGGCGTGTTAAAATTAACAACAAGTCATCAGCGTATAGCGCAAGCTTATGAGGAGTGGATTTTATAGTGAGTCCGTGAATGTTGGGGTCGTTTCGTAAAGTTATTGCCAGGATTTCCATGGACAAAACAAATAATAGAGGGGATAACGGGCAGCCCTGTCTAGTGCCTTTTAAAATTGGAAATGGGGTAGATAGTATCCCATTTACCTTAACTTTAGCTGTCGGTTTTGAATAAAGGGCAAATATTTTTGAGATAAAACTGTCAGGGAAGCCGAATTTCTTTAAAGTCAAATTTAAAAAAGTCCAATCTAGTCTGTCAAAAGCTTTCTCAGCGTCAGTCGAGAGTAAAACGGAGGGTATGTCATGATTTATAGCATATTGTATTAAATGAAGGACCTTTACGGTGTTATCTTTTGCCTCTCTCTGCGGCACAAAACCCACCTGGTCTGGGTGGATAAGCAAGGGTAGTAATTTATTGAGCCTAGTAGCTAAGATCTTTGCATAGATCTTCACGTCTACATTTAGAAGCGAGATTGGGCGGTAGTTTGAAGGGGCTGTAGGATCTTTACCTGGCTTTGGTATGACCGTTACTATCGCTTCAAGCATAGAGGGTGGGAACGCAGGTATTTGATCAACCGGGTTGAAAACTGGGAGCAATTGCGGTATTAATAGATGCTTAAACTTTTTATAGTAGGAGCTTGTCAGCCCATCTGGGCCTGGACTCTTTCCTATCTTTAGAGAGTGTATAGCTGCGCTAATCTCCTCTGAGCTGATTGGTAAGGCAAGGGATTCTAGGTCGTCTGACGGGATAGAAGGCACGGTCACCCGTTCCAAATATCGGAGGCAGTGTGTCTGATGTTCCTCTATATTTCTGTTAGGAATCAAATTGTAAAGAGTAGAATAATAATCTCTAAATATTTCAGCTATTCTATGGGATTCTACAGTGTTTTCCTTATTTGAATCTTGTAGCGCGCTGATATAATGTGTCGCTTGCCTAACTTTAAGCGCTCTGGCTAACAGCCTGCCAGGTTTATTACCTTCAATAAAAAATCTCTGTTTTAACCTCATAGCTTGTGTATGAGCTGAGTGTTCCAAGAATGTTGTCAATTTGTTTTTAGCCTGTTCTCTTTGAGACTTCAGTGAGTCCGCATGGGGACTCTGTTTGTAGGACCTGTCAAGCTGCTGAAATTTGTCTGTAAAGGCTTGGTGATGCATTTTATGGTTTTTGGATTGTGTCGCCTTAATCTTTATCAACTCGCCTCTGATGAAGCACTTATGGGCTTCCCAGATAGTGCATGGGGCTATGTCTGGGGTATTATTAATTGAAAAGTACTCACTTATTGATGTTTCTATTTGTTGCAAAATAAGGGTGTCATTGAGTAAGGTATCATCAAAGCGCCATTGGTAGGGTTTGAAAGGAAGGGATGTCCAGTGGGTGGTGCAGATGACTGCTGAATGGTCTGACCAGGCAGTAGGGCAGATATCAGTGTGTATGACTGATGTGATAGCTATGTGGTCTATGAGGATATAATCGATGCGTGAATGGGAACTTTTGGACGCAGAATAAAAGGTAAAATCTCTCCCTCTGGGGTGTTGGATACGCCATGGATCATGTACTCCTAGGAGTGTCAGGTCATCTTTAATAGATTTAAGTGCTTTTTTCGAAAGTTGGGATTGTTTAGTGGAGCTATCTAATAGTGGGTTCAATGGCGTGTTAAAGTCCCCTCCTATGATTAATGACCCTTTGTAAAAAGCTAGAATGTCATTGGAAACCTTGCGGATAAAGGATGCCTGTCAGGTGTTGGGAGCATAAATGTTGACTAGTGTAATAGGTTTGCCATACAGTAATCCCAGTATAGCCAAAAATCTCCTTTCATTATCCTTTTCTACACGCCGTACATGGAATGCTAAAGACTTGTGGATTAAAATGCTAACCCCGGAGATCTTTTTGTCTGAGTGGCTACTATGATAATGGATGGGGTATGAGGTTGTGAAAAATTTAGGCTCTTGATCTTTTAAGTAATGCGTCTCCTGTAAGAACAAAATACCAATTTGCTTATGGACAATATCAGCAAAAGCAACTCGTCTCTTATGTGGGTTATTAAATCCCCTGACATTTTGTGTCATGAATCTAATCTGTTTCTGAGCTGTCATTATTCACACTAAGTTAGAGGTTGATGTATATTGGGTAAGACTGGGAGTCCATCATTTCTAAGCTTATCATAAACATATATGCATAGAAGTATTTCAAACATTATTGTGTTAATATCATACCTGTTCTTGAACTGTGCGGCAATTATCTGTGGTTGAGAAAGATAACTAACAAGCAAACAATAGAACAATAACATAAATTCAAACAAACAATCTGACATTAAATGTCACACACACAATAGGGAAGAATAGCCTATCCCATTATAAATTCAATAATTAAACATTTAGAGGACAAATTTTCAAATTTAAATTTAAACTGACAATCAAAGTAGGGCTGTATTGCAATAAATATATAAGTAGTTCAGTCTCAACCATTGCAGGGCCCGGGTGTAAAGGAGGGTTAAACGTTCATCACATTTCTCCCCCTGGACTAGAAATAGAATTATCTCACCCATCTAATGAGCTGGATCTCTCAAGTAATACTGTTCTGTGAGGAGTCCTGCGCCTTCTTAGTTTTCTTATTCTTGTGTTGCTGCCACGGTGATCTGGGTGGTCTTGTTGGGTTGAAGCTGGCAGTAAGATCAGGAACTTCTTCTGTAGCTGTGGCAGATGGAGGAGTCAGTTCCAAGGCGGCACAAGTATCTGAGATGTCGTCTGGGGTCTTACATATGTGTTTCGTGCCTTTATAAATGATGTTCAGGAAACAGGGGAAACCCCAACGGTAAGGAATCTCCTTTGTTCTGAGCAAGGATGTCAATGGTTGAAATTCTCTCCGTCTCTGAAGAGTGTGAGGTGCTATATCAGCAAAGATTTGCAGGCGGTAATTTTGAAAGGAGATGTCTTTAAGACGTCTGGCAGCTTTAAGAATTTCCTCTTTGGTTTGGTATTCTTTAAGTTTTAAAACTATGTCACGTGGAGGCGCTTGGTCTGGGGGTTTTGGTCGGAGAGCCCTATGGGCTCTGTCCATAGATAAGTCCATGGTTGATGAAGGCCCCAGTAGGAAACAAAAGAGACCTTTGAGAAACTCAGGAATGGTATTTGGCAGGACTGACTCTGGAATCCCTCTGATTCTGAGGTTTTGGCGGCGTTCCCTGTTCTCCAGGTCTTCCAACTTGTCTTGTAACTGTGTAATCTGAAGATCATGGGATTGGGCTGTGGTTTGCAAGGTAGATATCTCATTTTGGTTAAAGTCATTATCCTCCTCCAGCACTTCAACACGATTACCAATTTCTGTAATATCTCTTTTCAGACCAGCCATTTCCTCTTTGATGCATTCTCGTACTTTAACTACTATGTCATCCAGATCACTTTTAGATGGGATTGAGGCTAAAAAAGTCTTGGAGAGTTGGATAGATTCTTCCGTGTCACTGTCCTCGCTGCCTGATGGAGACATCTCAGCCTGTTGTGGCTTGATAGGGTCAGGTGTAGCGGGTTGCATGCTGTCTGATAATTTAAAAAAGGAGCTAACAGTTGGCAGATTTACTGCTGATTTCCTAGCCTCCTTTCCTGCTTTTAGAAGTTTTTTTGGTGACATATCTGCAGTGTAGATTGTAATATTTTGCTATCCTGGAGTTGTCAAGGAGTTCGCAGCAGATTTGTGCTTTCTTGTGATGCACAGCTCCTCTTATCGCCAGGACAATATTATATGTATAACCTTCTTTTGGTGTGATAGAGTATGTTTCTGCCTTTATAGTGAGTAAGGTGACATCTGCGCCACAAAAGACCCTTTACTGTATTTCACCTAAGACATATAGGGATTAGAGTTGGCAGGTTCACATTTATGTGTGAAATAAAAATGCTGGCATGTTTTTTGTTTTCCCTTTGCCCTTTGACTTTCAATTGCCCAGTCTCACATTGATAGCCTAGTAAGTCCTGGCCTTATAGCAGAAATATAACTGCGCAGCTTCCTCTCAGTATACTTGCCAGTTGTGAATTGTCAAAATCTATACCGGACCCCAAACTGAGTGATATATGCGGCTAGCAGCCATTGTCAGTATATGTGCCGGCTATGTTCTGTGTACGGGCGGCTCCGTGCTACTCACTGTTTAGGCTTTAAAGATGGCGTCAGTAATGTAGGCCTCAACACGGAGCGTGTCTGGATGTCGGGCGCAGCTGACTTTATTGGTCACCACCGGGATCGGCACTTGTCCTGTGCGCAGTTAGAGGCAAGACATCGGTTATGGGATGCTGATTGTCCTGCAATTCAGGCAGATATGGGCATCGGCATTCGGAGCTCACTCTAATGTGCGGCCATTCCACATGACAGCCGGCTCCGCCCCCTTTCAGAATAAATTTATACTGTGTTTCCGGTTATGCTACTTTATTAAGGCCATGCATACAGCTCCTTGCAAGCTTCAACATAGCATTACAGCTCCTTGTAATTCAGACGTTCACGCCAGAGTCATGACGAGTTTCACCCCTCCCACAAGAGGGCTGGCTTAGGGCTTCATCAGATGAATCAGATTTCTTTTTATTGATAATAATAACAGTTTACCAGAGCTCTAGCGATTGCATTTACTTTCAACTTGTAATACGCACACTACTTCTGATGCACGCAAACATGCTCAATAGAACCGATATCGCTTGTGCGTAACTATAAGCGCACCACTCGTAATCTGGCCCATTGTTTTTATGAAAAATAATATTGATATATCTGCTGTACTCAGGTCATAAGCAAAGGATACATATTATTATATATATATTTTTTTTTAATTAAAGGAACATTACTGCAGCTTCATATCTGATAAGAGTTTTTTAATCAAATAAGTTTTAAATGATAATATTATTATATTATTACTGATTTTCACCGATTTTCCTTAAGGGCCCTTGCCAACCTATAAATATATACGTTGTACTGGCACTTTAATTCACACATAAACAGTAAGAAAAGAGAGGAGAATGCTTCTCAGTCATTTCATTATTCCTTATTAAACAAGTTTATTAAGACAGATCAAAATTCATTAACTTGTAAGCTGTTTGCAAGGACATCAGTGTTTTTACCCATCCACATTCTTTGTGTAATGGCAACAAATGGCAACTGGCCCGTGGAGACTCTTCCAGTGCAGAAATGTTTTATTAAGATTTGCTCTAGAGCTAATAAAAGAAATAAATGTACAATATGTGACCACTGAAGGTATACTATGTGCTTTACACTGTTCTATGGAAATGTAAGTATGTACTGTACCCAGTTTGTGAATACTGTTTACTATCGCTTTAACAATACTTTTTAAACTCTTTACAAAGGCGACAAAAAAAGTGGTGCGCATGAAAATAAGATCACTTTTTTCTTTATATTTCTATTTGTATTTTTTTTCTATTATTGGAAACATGTAATACTGCATTTCCGCTGTACTATTAACCTTGATGGCAAAATATGAAAATCAGAATAGTATGACAGGCTTTCTTTTGTTGTTGTTTTTTTTTGTACTAAAAATGTCTACCTTGTATATGAAAAGCACCAGTTAAATATGTTATGTTTTTGTTTCAAAATGGCTGAATAAAGGGACAGTAATGCTATGTAATGCATTACATCGACATGTAACGTAATAATGTACATTGCTATGTAATGCATTTCATCGACATGTAACGTAATAATGTACATTGCTATGTAATGCACTACATCGACATGTAACGTAATAATGTACATTGCTATGTAATGCACTACATCGACATGTAACGTAATAATGTACATTGCTATGTAATGCACTACATTGACATGTAACGTAATAATGTACATTGCTATGTAATGCGCTACATCGACATGTAACGTAATAATGTACATTGCTATGTAATGCACTACATTGACATGTAACGTAATAATGTACATTGCTATGTAATGCACTACATTGACATGTAACGTAATAATGTACATTGCTATGTAATGCACTACATCGACATGTAACGTAATAATGTACATTGCTATGTAATGCACTACATCGACATGTAACGTAATAATGTACATTGCTATGTAATGCACTACATTGACATGTAACGTAATAATGTACATTGCTATGTAATGCGCTACATCGACATGTAACGTAATAATGTACATTGCTATGTAATGCACTACATTGACATGTAACGTAATAATGTACATTGCTATGTAATGCACTACATTGACATGTAACGTAATAATGTACATTGCTATGTAATGCACTACATCGACATGTAACGTAATAATGTACATTGCTATGTAATGCGCTACATCGACATGTAACGTAATAATGTACATTGCTATGTAATGCATTACATTGACATGTAACGTAATAATGTACATTGCTATGTAATGCGCTACATCGACATGTAACGTAATAATGTACATTGCTATGTAATGCACTACATTGACATGTAACGTAATAATGTACATTGCTATGTAATGCACTACATTGACATGTAACGTAATAATGTATATTGCTATGTAATGCACTACATCGACATGTAACGTAATAATGTACATTGCTATGTAATGCACTACATCGACATGTAACGTAATAATGTACATTGCTATGTAATGCACTACATCGACATGTAACGTAATAATGTACATTGCTATGTAATGCACTACATCGACATGTAACGTAATAATGTACATTGCTATGTAATGCACTACATTGACATGTAACGTAATAATGTACATTGCTTTGTAATGTACTACATTGACATGTAATTGTTTATTGTACAACATGCCCACTCATGACTCAACAGAAAATCTCAGCATACAGTTTTTGCACTAGAACATGGAATTGTGGTACCATATGCAGAAAGAATTATGACAAATAAAGACAAACAATTTAGAGGACCAAAATCGGCATCACATTGAAAATGTATTCCTCAAATTCCTTCATATATTTCCAAACTATGATTTTTTTCATATGCTTACTCACTTTGAAATAACATTGTCAACTACTGTAGAGCCTTTTGTCAGTTAGTGTACTAGTTAGCTTATTCATATTCTGTTTATTTAGTAGCAGATTGTTTCTATAGTTTCTCTATTTTTCTCTAAGCCTTATCATTTTCCAAGTTATAAAATCTCTCTCTTCAAAACCAGAAGTGATGCATTTGCCTTTATATTCTTTGCCTTATTTGGCAAACATGTCAAAAGAAAATGCATTTATTAATTGAATGTTTAACTTTGCTTTGGCTCTATTTCTATTTTCAAAACTATTGTTAGACAGTATATTACAAGCAATATGCTGATACCACACTGCTCTGTGTATTATAGTATACTGAATGCGCTTAGTTCTAATAAAGTATATATATATATATATATATATATATATATATATATATATATATATATATAAAAGAAAATATCAACATAATACACAGCTGAATACAGTACCTAAGAATTTACTAGCCATATACTATGTTTAGAACTCCTTCAGCTATATGTGGGGGTGTATTTTGTTTTTTGTGCTGTCCTAGGCACTGGTTAACATGTTTTCCTTCCAAAATCTCAGCAATTTTAGATCACATTTGACAGTCAGTGGTACTTGATATATAATAGGATTAAAAGGACATGAAATCCCAAATTTTCTTTTATGATTCAGATAGAGGTGTCAATTTATTATTGGCCGAATTGGGCCAATTAATCCTGTTTCCGCGCGAGCTTTTAGGCTCGCCGGAAACAGGAGTTAAGAAGCAGCGGTCTATAGACTGATGCTCCTTAACTCATACGCCGACTCTGAGACTGCGTACAGCAATCTGCCTGATCCTATACGATCGGGCTGATTGACACCCCCTTCTAGCGGCCGATTCATAAATGTGCAAGAAAAAAAAATTAAATGTGGTGAAAGAAAAGAAGTGTGTGTTATTGAAAAAGACTAATTGGGATGAAAGGTAGTAGACATAGGGCTGAGGGAAAAAATATATTTATATAATATACATATAGATTGAATGCACTTGTATGGTAGCCCTGACTGTCAGGGTGCCAGGAATCAGACTGAGATGAGAAGTGCAAAATAATCACACCTTTATTATTAACACAAAATAATAAAAAGTCCACAAGTCAAATAACAAGCCAGGAGTCAAAGCCAGAGCTGGTAGTCAGACGAGCAGAGTCAGGAGCCAAAGCAAGTAGTCAGATGAGCCAAGTCTGGAGCCAAAACAAGTAGTCAGACGAGCTGGAATCAGGAACAAGGAGAACAGCAGAGTCAGGAACAAGCCAGGGATCAGGAACTAGAAGGGAAGTCAGAAAATCCACTTAATACACAGGAACAGGAACACACAAACAGGTCTAAAACAACGCAAGGCAAAGCATACTGAACAGAGGCCCTTTAAATAATAAGTGATGACATCAAAATACTGAGACTGCAACCTGTCTCACACGGATGATGTTCAACAGTCAGGCCATAAGAGGGCATGCAGGAAATGAGCAGCATCACACACTCAGTACCAGATTCAGTAAGAGAGGTGAGTAAAATAGCTGCCAGCAGCACATGGCAAACAAAGCAGTGGCACAAAGTACATAGTCTGTTAGTCTGCATTGCACCTGCTGGCTTTTTTGACAGCATATTTATGGATATTTTTTTATCCTATGGATTGAATAAAAGTTACCTTGTATCCTTCCTCTTTTGCGGTATCCTGTATTATCACTTGGATTTAGTATTTGGAATCATTAAGCTCCCGGACAGTTTTGATGATGTCACACTTCAGCGTGGTTGCTGAGACACTACATGGCCGACACAGCGGTTTGGTTCACACTGTTTTAAAGAGCATTTGTATGGAGTGTGTTTTGAGACAAGCTCACACGGCAGTGAAGCAATTCAGTATCAGTCACTAAGGACTATGAGGCCCATTTATCAAGCTCTGAATGGAACTTGAGGGCCTGTGTTTCTGGTGAGTCTTCAGACTCACCAGAAACAGCAGTAATGAAGCAGCAGTCTAAAGACTGCTGCTCCATAACCCTGTCAGGAATTGCCACAATTCATCCCGATCGTGTTGATTGACACCCCCCTCCTGATGGCCCATTAGTCGCAAATCTGCAGCGGCGGCGTTGCACCAGCAGCTCTTGTGAGCTGCTAGTGCAATGCTGAATACGGAGAGCGTATTGCATTCAGTGAAGTCTTGCGGACCTGATCCGCACTGTCAGATCAGGTCCGCAAGACCTTTGATAAATAGGCCTCATTGCTTCTACATACCATTGAATACTGACTACATTGGTGAGTTTAACTTTAAACTGATAAGGTAAGTTGTGATACTTTATTCTGCTTGTGCCTGCTGATCAAGTTATCTACTATCACCTGAAAAGTATCTACAATAGATGGTGAAAAAATTATAGCACTGCTTTATTTCTATATCTTATCATTATGTTCCTGCACTCAGTGTTCCCTGACCTGGCCTGGCTGACTACCTGCTTTGGCATCTGTCCCCTGGCTTGGTATTGACTTGGTCCTGGATATCCCTTTTACTGTTTGTTGTTATTTTAAATAAACTTTATTTATTTTCTACTTGTACTTTCTGTTTCTGTCTGGTTTCTTGGTTCCCTGAAAGTTCCTGGGCTTTCATAGGTGTAGGTGGTAAGAGGGAGATAGCTGAGCGGTGCAGGGAGAGTGTAGGTTAGCTCTGATGTAGGTGTAGACAGTGGGTGGGAGGTAGCAAGGCATAGCAGTTGGAGTGTAGGTTAAATGTGCCGTAGTTATAGGCATTTATAGGGAGTTAGCAGGACGTGCTAGTGGGAGTAGCTTGCACTGCGAGGCAGGTAGCGGCCATGTTTGTTTTGCCAGCTATCAGCTGTCATGTTGAGACTACATCCTCTGAGGTATTTAGAGTAGGAGTAATAAAACTTAGGTCCTGCAGGCAATATATGGAGTGTGCGTACATGGAAAATATCTTAGTTTCAGTGAGTGAATTGTTTGCACTGTGTAGGTCATTTTAAATAGGGCCTCCCCCTTGCCGCAGCAAAATGCTGATTAGAAGCGATGTCGGCGATGCGGGGTGGTGATGTCACTCTCCCACTGACTTTTATAGAAGAGACATTGTCACTCGCCAGCATTGCTCGGCCACACCACTTTTCCTTGAATATCTCAACAGACTCAACAGACCATCAGTCTGCAAGGACAACGAGACCAGTAAGGCAGGTTCTCAAATGTCTGTAGCAGCGTTGAATAGGTAGTTTATAACACCCATAAACTACCTATTAACCCCTAAACCGAGGCCCTCCTGCATCACAAACACTAAAATAAAATTATTAACCCTAACCTGCTGCTCCCGACATCACCGCCACTAGAATAAACATCCAAATGCCCTTTTCAGGGCAATGTGGCGCTTATGTTTTTTAGTTAGGGTTTTATTTGGGGGGTTGGTTGTGTGGGTGGTGGGTTTTACTGTTGGGGGGGTTGTTTGTATTTTTTTTTGCAGGTAAAAGAGCTGATTCCTTTGGGACAATGCCCCGCAAAAGGCCCTTTTAAACGCTATTGGTAGTCTAGTTTAGGCTAGGGTTTTTTTATTTTGGGAGGGCTTTTTTATTTTTATAGGGCTATAAGATTAGGTGTAATTAGTTTAAAGATCTTGTAATTTGTTTTTTATTTTGTGTAATTTAGTGGGGTTTTTTTTAATTTAGGTAATTGTATTTAATTGTATTTAATTTAGGTAATTTATTTAATTGTAGTGTAGTGTTAGGTGTTAGTGTAACTTATGTTAGGTTTTATTTTACAGGTAAATTTGTATTTATTTTAGCTAGGTAGTTATTAAATAGTTAATAACTATTTAATAACTATTCTTCCTAGTTAAAATAAATTCAAACTTGCCTGTAAAATAAATATAAACCCTAAGCTAGCTACAATGTAACTATTAGTTATATTGTAGCTAGCTTAGGGTATATTTTACAGGTAAGTATTTAGTTTTAAATAGGAATTATTTAGTTATTAATTGTAGGTTTTATTTATATTTATTTTAATTATATTTAAGTTAGGGGTTGTTAGGGTTAGACTTAGGTTTAGGTGTTAATAATTTTAATATAGTGGCGGCGACGTTGGGGACGGCGGATTAAGGGTTAATAATATTTAACTAGTGTTTGCGAGGCGGGAGTGGGGCGGTTTAGGGGTTAATATGTTTGTTATAGTGGCGGCGACGTTGGGGGCGGCAGATTAGTGGTTATTAAGTATAATGTAGGTGGCAGCGATGTCCGGAGCGGCAGATTAGGGGTTAATAAGTATAATGTAGGTGTCGGCGATGTCGGGCGGCAGATTAGGGGTTAATAAGTGTAAGATTAGGGGTGTTTAGACTCGGGGTTCATGTTAGGGTGTTAGGTGTAAACATAACTTTTGTTTCCCCATAGGAATCAATGGGGCTACGTTACTGAGCTTTACGCTGCTTTTTTGCAGGTGTTAGGCTTTTTTCAGCCGGCTCTCCCCATTGACGTCTATGGTGAAATTGTGCATGAGCACGTATTACCAGCTCACCGCTGACTTAAGCAGCTCTGGTATTGGAGTGCGGTATGGAGCACAATTTTGCTCTACGCTCACTTCTTGCCTTTTGATTCCGGGTTTATGAAAACCTGTAATACCAGTGCTGCAGGTAAGTGAGCGGTGACCCTCATAACGCAAAACTCGTAATCTGGCCGTACATTTTTACAAATTTGCCAGTATACCAAATGTTCTTGGAAATGTTACAGTGAAAGTTTTCTACACATGAGTCATCCAAGAAATGTTATCGATATTGCTTACAAGTTATCACAAATAACAGTACTATAAAAGTTTGTAGTTTTCACAAAATAAAGAGCAAACTTTTCATCATCAAGAGGTATATTATAGTCATTTAATATGGAGTAATATGTACAAGAGGTTAGAAATAAACCATGAAATCATGATAAAGAATCCTCCATTACAGAATTTCATCTGTGAAGATTCAACATGATGGTATTGTGATATGAAATCCTAATGTATGCATATGTATATCAATACATTACTGCGTCCTTGGGGTCTCAACACTGATAATATAAAAGAGCTTTTCATATTCAATACAAGCTTTTAGAACTGTGTCCTAAGAAACACAATAATATGTAAATGTTTGATGTAAGCTTATGTTAATGGATTTTTAAAAATCTAACAGAATCATATCATGTAATAGGCAAACTTGCTTTTGCAGCTTCTTAAAATCTATTGGTTGTGCTATTCACCACCGGAATGCATTTATAATTCCATCACAGCAATGTTTTCATGAGGTGAACTTGTTTAACTCTTTTTATGATAAATGTGTTGATAACCTTCTTTGGATTTCTATTGATTTATTCTTCATAAATGTATCTCTAACGTTTAAGCATAAAAAAACAGAATTTATGCTTACCTGATAAATTACTTTCTCCAACGGTGTGTCCGGTCCACGGCGTCATCCTTACTTGTGGGATATTCTCTTCCCCAACAGGAAATGGCAAAGAGTCCCAGCAAAGCTGGTCACATGATCCCTCCTAGGCTCCGCCCACCCCAGTCATTCGACCGACGGACAGGAGGAAATATATATAGGAGAAACCATATGATACCGTGGTGACTGTAGTTAGAGAAAATAATTCATCAGACCTGATTAAAAAACCAGGGCGGGCCGTGGACCGGACACACCGTTGGAGAAAGTAATTTATCAGGTAAGCATAAATTCTGTTTTCTCCAACATTGGTGTGTCCGGTCCACGGCGTCATCCTTACTTGTGGGAACCAATACCAAAGCTTTAGGACACGGATGAATGGAGGGAGCAAATCAGGTCACCTAAACGGAAGGAACCACAGCTTGCAAAACCTTTCTCCCAAAAATAGCCTCCGAAGAAGCAAAAGTATCAAATTTGTAAAAATTGGCAAAAGTGTGCAGTGAAGACCAAGTCGCTGCCTTACATATCTGGTCAACAGAAGCCTCGTTCTTGAAGGCCCATGTGGAAGCCACAGCCCTAGTGGAGTGAGCTGTGATTCTTTCAGGAGGCTGCCGTCCGGCAGTCTCATAAGCCAATCGGATGATGCTTTTAAGCCAAAAGGAAAGAGAGGTAGAAGTCGCTTTTTGACCTCTCCTTTTACCAGAATAAACAACAAACAAGGAAGATGTTTGTCTGAAATCTTTAGTAGCCTCTAAATAGAACTTTAGAGCACGGACAACGTCCAAATTGTGTAACAAACGTTCCTTCTTTGAAACTGGATTCGGACACAAATAAGGTACAACTAACTCCTGGTTAATATTTTTGTTAGAAACAACTTTAGGAAGAAAACCAGGCTTAGTACGCAAAACCACCTTATCTGCATGGAACACCAGATAAGGAGGAGAACACTGCAGAGCAGATAACTCTGAAACTCTTCTAGCAGAAGAAATTGCAACCAAAAACAAAACTTTCCAAGATAGTAACTTAATATCTATGGAATGTAAGGGTTCAAACGGAACCCCTTGAAGAACTGAAAGAACTAGATTTAGACTCCAGGGAGGAGTCAAAGGTCTGTAAACAGGCTTGATCCTAACCAGAGCCTGAACAAATGCTTGAACATCTGGCACAGCTGCCAGTCTTTTGTGTAGTAAGACAGATAAAGCAGAGATCTGTCCCTTTAGGGAACTTGCAGATAATCCTTTCTCCAAACCTTCTTGAAGAAAGGAGAGAATCTTAGGAATTTTTATCTTATTCCATGGGAATCCTTTGGATTCACACCAACAGATATATTTTTTCCATATTTTATGGTAAATTTTTCTAGTTACAGGTTTTCTGGCCTGAACCAGAGTATCTATCACTGAATCTGAAAACCCATGCTTTGATAGAATCAAGCGTTCAATCTCCAAGCCGTCAGTTGGAGGGAGACCAGATTTGGGTGTTCGAATGGACCTTGAACAAGAAGGTCCTGTCTCAAAGGTAGCTTCCATGGTGGAGCCGATGACATATTCACCAGGTCTGCATACCAAGTCCTGCGTGGCCACGCAGGAGCTATCAAGATCACCGAGGCCCTCTCCTGATTGATCCTGGCTACCAGCCTGGGAATGAGAGGAAACGGTGGGAATACGTAAGCTAGGTTGAAAGTCCAAGGTGCTACTAGTGCATCTACTAGAGTCGCCTTGGGATCCCTGGATCTGGACCCGTAGCAAGGAACCTTGAAGTTCTGATGAGACGCCATCAGATCCATGTCTGGAATGCCCCATAATTGAGTTATATGGGCAAAGATTTCCGGATGGAGTTCCCACTCCCCCGGATGAAATGTCTGACGACTCAGAAAATCCGCTTCCCAATTTTCCACTCCTGGGATGTGGATCGCAGACAAGTGGCAGGAGTGATCCTCCGCCCATTGAATTATTTTGGTCACTTCTTTCATCGCCAGGGAACTCTTTGTTCCCCCTTGATGATTGATATAAGCAACAGTCGTCATGTTGTCTGATTGGAACCTTATGAATTTGGCCTTTGCTAGTTGAGGCCAAGCTCTGAGAGCATTGAATATCGCTCTCAGTTCCAGAATGTTTATCGGGAGAAGAGACTCTTCCCGAGACCATAGACCCTGAGCTTTCAGGGATTCCCAGACCGCACCCCAGCCCACTAGACTGGCGTCGGTCGTGACAATGACCCACTCTGGCCTGCGGAAGCTCATTCCCTGGGACAGATGGTCCAGGGTCAGCCACCAACGGAGTGAATCTCTGGTCTTTTGATCTACTTGAATCATTGGAGACAAGTCTGTATAATCCCCATTCCACTGTTTGAGCATGCACAGTTGTAATGGTCTTAGATGAATTCGTGCAAAAGGAACTATGTCCATTGTTGCAACCATCAATCCTATTACTTCCATGCACTGCGCTATGGAAGGATGAGGAACAGAATGAAGCACTTGACAAGAGCTTAGAAGTTTTGATTTTCTGACCTCTGTCAGAAAAATCCTCATTTCTAAGGAATCTATTATTGTTCCCAAGAAGGGAACTCTTGTTGACGGGGACAGAGAACTCTTTTCTTTGTTCACCTTCCATCCGTGAGATGTGAGAAAGGCTAGAACGATGTCCGTATGAGCCTTTGCCTTTGACAGGGACGACGCTTGTATTAGAATGTCGTCCAAGTAAGGTACTACTGCAATGCCCCTTGGTCTTAGAACCGCTAGAAGGGACCCTAGCACCTTTGTGAAAATCCTTGGAGCAGTGGCTAATCCGAATGGAAGAGCCACAAACTGGTAATGTTTGTCCAGAAAAGCGAACCTTAGGAACTGATGATGTTCCTTGTGGATAGGGATATGTAGGTACGCATCCTTTAGATCCACGGTAGTCATAAATTGACTTTCCTGGATGGTGGGTAGAATCGTTCGAATAGTTTCCATTTTGAACGATGGTACCCTGAGAAATTTGTTTAGGATCTTCAAATCCAAAATTGGTCTGAACGTTCCCTCTTTTTTGGGAACTACGAACAGATTGGAATAAAATCCCATTCCTTGTTCCTTTATTGGAACTGGGTGTATCACTCCCATCTTTAACAGGTCTTCTACACAATGTAAGAATGCCTGTCTCTTTATTTGGTTTGAGGATAAGTGAGACTTGTGGAACCTTCCCCTTGGGGGTAGTTCCTTGAATTCCAGGAGAATCTATTGAGAAACTATTTCTAGCGCCCAAGGATCCTGAACATCTCTTGCCCAAGCCTGAGCAAAGAGAGAGAGTCTGCCCCCCACCAGATCCGGTCCCGGATCGGGGGCTACTCCTTCATGCTGTCTTGTTAGCAGTGGCAGGCTTCTTGGCCTGCTTACCTTTGTTCCAGCCTTGCATTGGTTTCCAGGCTGGTTTGGGTTGTGAGGCATTACCCTCTTGCTTAGAGGATGCAGAATTAGAGGCTGGTCCATTTCTGCGAAAGGGACGAAAATTAGGCTTATTTTTAGCCTTAAAAGACCTATCCTGTGGAAGGGCGTGGCCCTTTCCCCCAGTGATGTCTGAAATAATCTCTTTCAAATCAGGTCCAAATAAAGTTTTACCTTTGAAAGGAATGTTAAGTAATTTTGTCTTGGATGACACATCCGCTGACCAAGACTTTAGCCAAAGCGCTCTGCGCGCCACAATAGCAAACCCTGAATTTTTCACCGCTAATTTTGCTAATTGCAAAGCGGCATCTAAAATAAAAGAGTTAGCCAATTTAAGTGCGTGAACTCTGTCCATAACCTCCTCATATGGAGTTTCTCTACTGAGCGACTTTTCTAGTTCCTCGAACCAGAACCACGCTGCCATAGTGACAGGAACAATGCATGAAATTGGTTGTAGAAGGTAGCCTTGCTGTACAAAAATCTTTTTAAGCAAACCTTCCAATTTTTTATCCATAGGATCTTTGAAAGCACAACTATCTTCGATAGGAATAGTAGTGCGTTTGTTTAGAGTAGAAACTGCCCCCTCGACCTTGGGGACTGTCTGCCATAAGTCCTTTCTGGGGTCGACCATAGGAAATAATTTCTTAAATATAGGGGGAGGAACAAAAGGTATGCCGGGCTTTTCCCACTCTTTATTTACTATGTCCGCCACCCGCTTGGGTATAGGAAAAGCGTCGGGGGGCACCGGAACCTCTAGGAACCTGTCCATCTTGCATAATTTCTCTGGAATGACCAAATTGTCACAATCATCCAGAGTAGATAACACCTCCTTAAGCAGTGCGCAGAGATGTTCTAATTTAAATTTAAATGTCACAACATTAGGTTCAGCTTGATGAGAAATTTTTCCTGAATCTGAAATTTCTCCCTCAGACAAAACCTCCCTCATGGCCCCTTCAGATTGGTGTGAGGGTATGACAGAACAATTATCATCAGCATCCTCTTGCTCTTCAGTGTTTAAAACAGAGCAATCGTGCTTTCTCTGATAAGTAGGCATTTTGGATAAAAGATTTGCTATGGAGTTATCCATTACAGCCGTTAATTGTTGCATGGTAATAAGTATTGGCGCACTAGATGTACTAGGGGCCTCCTGCATGGGCAAAACTGGTGTAGACACAGTAGGAGATGATGTAGTATCATGTTTACTCCCCTCATTTGAGGAATCATCTTGGGCAATATCATTATTTGTGGCAGTACTGTCCTTACTTTGTTTGGACGCTATGGCACAATTATCACATAAATTTAAATGGGGAGACACATTGGCTTTCATACATATAGAACATAGCTTATCTGAAGGTATAGACATGTTAAACATGCTTAAACTTGTCAACAATGAACAAAAAACGTTTTAAAATAAAACCGTTACTGTCACTTTAAATTTCAAACAGAAAACACTTTATTACTGAATATGTGAAAAAGTATGAAGGAATTGTTCAAAAATTACCAAATTTTCACCACAGTGTCTTAAAGCCTTAAAAGTATTGCACACCAAATTTCAGAGCTTTAACCCTTAAAATAATGGAACCGGAGCCGTTTTTCAATTTAACCCCTATACAGTCCCAGATACAGTCTTTGCTAAGACCCAACCAAGCCCTGAGGGGAATACGATACCAAATGACGCCTTCTAAAAGCTTTTTCAGAGATTCTTAGATCCACACACATGCATCTGCATGCCCTGTTCTCAAAAAAACAACTGCGCATTAATGGCGCGAAAATGAGGCTCAGTCTATGACTAGAAAGGCCCCCTGACTGAAAAAGGTGTCCAATACAGTGCCTGCCGTTTTATAAACGTTCCCCAAGATTATAAATGTCAATTGTTAGCCTAAATTTGAATAATATGCACAAATAAAGCAATCGATTTAGCCCATAAAAATGTCTACCAGTTTTTTAGCCCATAATAAGCCCTTTATTCTGTTTGTTTTTGACTAAGAAAATGGCTTACCGGTCCCCATGAGGGGAAATGACAGCCTTCCAGCATTACACAGTCTTGTTAGAAATATGGCTAGTCATACCTTAAGCAGAAAAGTCTGCTAACTGTTTCCCCCAACTGAAGTTACTTCATCTCAACAGTCCTATGTGGAAACAGCAACCGATTTTAGTTACTGTCTGCTAAAATCATCTTCCTCTTACAAACAGAAATCTTCATCCTTTTCTGTTTCAGAGTAAATAGTACATACCAGCACTATTTTAAAATAACAAACACTTGATAGAAGAATAAAAACTAAATTTAAACACCAAAAAACTCTTAACCATCTCCGTGGAGATGTTGCCTGTGCAACGGCAAAGAGAATGACTGGGGTGGGCGGAGCCTAGGAGGGATCATGTGACCAGCTTTGCTGGGACTCTTTGCCATTTCCTGTTGGGGAAGAGAATATCCCACAAGTAAGAATGACGCCGTGGACCGGACACACCAATGTTGGAGAAAACAACAACTTTTAGATGAATATTGTAAATACATAATACTTGTGTTTATTTTCCCATGATCATATGAATACGTTATATAACACTTTTATTACGTTATTTGTGTTTTAGGTATATTTTACTTTTAGTATTTTCCATGTAGTGCAGTCTGATCAGAACCCCAACCCAAACAGTCAAGCAGGAAACTAGATGAACCGCAGACAACTAATAATATTAAATTATGTATACAAATAAATTACGGTAAGAATTACCTCCCTTCTTGTATTTTCATACTGCACAATTGTTTTTTTTGTCTTTCACAGTTGATATTCCAGAAAGCATTTTTAAAACACAGATTTTCCCCACCATACTATGTATATAAGAGGCTACCTATATTTTTTCCTTAATAGATGTATCTACATTTGTTTTAGAACTGTGGATTTTTATGCATAATGTTTTTATTATACGTTTCATTTTATCTATTGGGTTTAATTTTTAAACGTTTGGCAGACATGAGCTGGTCATCACTGCATTTAACATTGCTCAAGCATTGCACCAGCCACCCCCTGCTGTTTGTTCGGATCGGGATGATTTCAGTCTCCCACCTTTTAGATGGCCGACTATCGTTTCAGGCTCGCCTCTGAAGCAGCAATCGCTGCTTGGTAAATGGAGTCCATTTTGCTATCAATGTTTTGAGTGCTCATGTTTTTATTAAAATCCATTTTTTTTTCATTTGTTTTTTGATGTGCTAATGTGTGTCCAATTTTTTATTTTTTTGCAGCAAATTATATACATTCATTTTTTTCCGTTAGTCTTATATTTGTGGTTTAGAAGGATTCCCTTTGGTTTTTAAGTTGCTTGATTATCTTGAGCGTGGGTTAAAGTACATATACATTTTTAATAATTTCGTGGTGAAACACATTAAGAGAACTTTTCATTATCTGCATTGTTGTTGGCCTCACAACTACTTTAGTTTTACCAGTTTTATAATATTTTATGCATCTGATTTACAAGATAATAAAGACAGTGGGGCCGATATATCAAAGTCTGGTGGACATGATACACTGTAGCATATCATGTCTGCCAGACATCGCTGAATGCCAAGAGCATACGCTGTCGACATGTAACATTGCACAGCAGCACAAGCAGTTCATCAGAACTACTTGTGCAATGTCGCCCCCTGCAGATTTGCTAGCAGGAGGTGTCAATCAACCCGATAGTATAGGATCGGGTGGATTGATGTCCGCAGCCTGAGAGGCAGCGGACCAGTTAAGGAGCAGCGGTCTTAAGACCGCTGCTTTATAACTGCTGTTTCCAGCGAACCTGAAGGCTCGCTTGGAATAAAGTGCATCAGGGGCCATACGGCCCTTGATGCATCGGCCCCAGTATGTCTCTAGAATGAATTTAAAACCTTCCAATTTAAAGTTTTAAATAGGGTCTCCCCCTAGCCACAGTAAAATGCTGATGAGCAGCGATGTGGGTGGTGATGTCACTCTCCCTTTGACTTCTATAGAAGAGACATCGTCGCTCGCCAGCATTGCTCGGCCACACCACTTTTCCTTGAATATCTCAACAGACCATCAGTCTGCAAGGACAACGAGACCAGTAAGGCAGGTTCTCAACTGTCTGTAGATGCGTTGAATATAGGGGGGCCAAAGAGTAATTTTGTCAGCTGTTTTTTTCCTGTCTTGACTAAAAAAAATAAAAAATAAAATCAACCAGAGTGAATAAAAAATACAATTAACTAGAAATGTCGACAAAATAAGAACATAAACAGCCTAAATTTAAAATAAAAATGACACATTTATGCATAATTTATATGTCATGACATTAACCTAACCTTTGGGAGTGTTTTTGCATTAAAGTAATTGTTTCCATTATTTGAATTATACACCTGCCTGCACATCTTCCAGATTGCATCTTAACCAAATTATCAGTTAATGGATTAGTGTATTTGCAATGTGTATTATGACATGGACAGCATTTCATTTTCTGCACTACTGTGGTCACAAACAACCTAGAGACAAAAAGACACTTTAAAAACCTGTATTAAATCATTCTGCTATAATGTTGGCACAAGCTAATTTTATTATTTCACATTACTACTTCCTTAGCAGTAAACATTCTGATATTTAACATTTCTGTATTGCTTGCAACCTGTTGGTGCAAAAACCATAAAGACATATCTAAAATTGTATTAAATTACATTGCTATATTGCTGACTTAATTCACACCGCTGCTTCATTGGTTCAAATAACTTTACCATTGCCTCCTCAGTAGTTGACACAAAATAATTAGATGATTCTGCCCAAGAGACAGGACAATAAGATGTTTGTCAATTCGTCACTTGTTGATCATCTATAGAGATTGTTCTGCTAGAAGGAACAGCAAAGACTGAGAAAGCTTACCAGGTACAGTAACATCAAACACAAGGAAGAGCAAGAAGGGACCGTTTGTTTTTCTATCAACAACTAGGCTTGGTACTCAAAAAGATATTGAGAGAGTGCAAAGGTTCAGACTGAACAGAAAACCCATATTAGGATTCTATAATGAAATAAGGGTGGACCTGAAATATTTGACTACAGGTAAAACTACTGGGAATATTGACGTTTTTAGCAACTGGATCATTCCACTTTCCAGCCTTGTGGTAGGCATGTTGCAGCCTTCACTTCAACTGAAAACTGATTAATAAATATGTGTGCTTTCTGTCTACAAAAAATGCTATTTAATATAGTAATAGAACACCTAATAACATAAATTTGCCAGTATACCAAATGTTCTTGGAAATGTTACAGTGAAAGTTTTCTACACAAGAGTCATCCAAGAAATGTTATCGATATTGCTTACAAGTTATCACAAATAACAGTACTATAAAAGTTTGTGCTTTTCACAAAATTAAAAACAAACTTTTTATCATCAAGAGGTATATTATAGTCATTTAACATGGAGTAATATGTACAAGAGGTTACAAATAAGCCATGAAATCATGATAAAAAATCCTCCATTACAGAATTGCATCTGTGAAGATTCAACATGATGGTATTGTGATACGAAATCCTAATGTATGCATATGTATATCAATACATTACTGCGTCTTTGGGGTCTCAACACTGATAATATGAAAGAGCTTTTCATAGTCAATACAAGCTTTTAGAACTGTGTCCTAAGAAACACACTAATATGTAAATCTCCTCTTCTGCCCGGATAGGATGAAGACTTCTGCCCGAAGATGGACTTCTTCAGCCGCCGCTTGGATCAAGACTTCAGCCGGAGGATGGACGTCTTCAGCCCCCCGCTTGGGCTTGGATCAAGACATCGGAGCCTGGACCGATCGCTGATACCCGGTGTGGTGAAGATAGGTAGGAAGATCTTCAGGAGCTTAGTGTTAGGTTCAGAAGAACAGGATCAACAAGAGGTTGAAAAAGTATGCATTTCTTTAGCACTTCATTCTTCCCTTTAGAGTTTATACTGAGAACACCTTAATAGGATGAAGTTGGTGATTTGGATTAAAATTTAACCTTTATTAGTTTTATTAAAAAACAGAACACACAACATAAAGAATTAAAAAACACAAAAAGTAGGGGCCTATAGAACGAGTTTATCAAGTTACCCAGTGCAGTTGACAAAATTGTTATTAAGCTCAATAAGCGTGAGAATCTGGTCACTAAGCTGTATACTGGATAAGGAGATGGAATGTGTTAGAATCTCCTGAGAGAGGACAAGTAGATATACTATGAGTAAGTTTTGCTGGGTATAAAACTGACTCAGCAATAGATTAAGTACTGAGGTGTTTATCAGATAGGTTTCCTAAAGTCTATAATATTTATTCGACTCGAAAAAATATATACTGCTCAAATAGATGAGCAGTTATTAATATAAATCAGTATGAGTGAAAAAAACAATTTTCGTATTTTTTGGATATCTTTTGTCATAGGCTCATGTGCTTATATTTGCCTTATGCCTATGATCAGTACTTAGGCAATAGTGCTCAAATAGATGAGCAAATCTAGGTGTAAATTGATATAGGTGAAATAACCGATTTTTGTATTTTTTGGATATCTTTTGTCATTGGCTCATGTGCTTGTATTTGTCTTGTGCCTGTAATCAGTACTTGGATTTTAATTATGGTCTATTGATACAAAATAGTATACCTATACTGGTTTTCAATATATTGATTGACTTTGTTAGCAGTCTGATATCTCTTGTCATTGGCTCATGTGCTTAGATTGCCTTGTGTCTGCAATCTGTACTTCAAATTTTTGGAAAATTGTTGTCTGGTAATACAGGATAGTTAGCACATAGTAGCTAGAAAGATTATTTGGCTAATATAGCAGTCATCACTCACAGAGAGTGTCTGTAAGGTAAGTGCTTGGTTAATTCTGCTTAGTTGCAATTATAACTCCTTATATAGGGAAATGCTGATCAAATTGTTACACATGTGTAGTATATTGTAACAAATGTGGTTATATAAATATAGAGTATCACTTGTTCAAAGTGAATATTTTTACTCAGGCTGATTGTAGTTACAGCCTGAGTATTCCCTAAGGGTGTTAATCTTAATTTTATATATCTGCAGTAACCCGTACATGCAATGCCAAGTAATTTATATGTTACTCAGGTAGCGGCTAGTATCAATTGATAACTAAATTAAATTGTTATCTGCTTAATAGGTTAACCCTAGAATATTAGAAAAGGTAATAAATTGTATTAAAGATATACTTTGTCTAGAGACGTGCTCTCAAGTACTGGTTATGAGATTTAATAGATCCTGTGGTTTGTAAATGCCTCACTTTGAAGTTAAAGTAGAGGTTAGGCACTAGACACACACTCATCATTCAAATTCACATCTCCATTTAAGTTAAATTCTAAAAACGGTTTTCACAGGCATAACACTGATTCACACTAGATACAGTTTAAGTAAAACATAGATTTAGCAAAGTTGGTCAATCTCTCAGAGTAAGAATAACTCGTTCAATTGTATAGTACAATTCAAGCGGCAATATTGCTATTATTAAGCGGCCCAAACTAGATGCAAAGTTAAAAAATATTGGGGGTTGAAAGAGGTTCAACACCCTCCCCTGACATGTTTCGCCGACCTAATAGCGGCTTTTTCAAAAAACCTCTACTTTAACTTCAAAGTGAGGCATTTACAAACCACAGGATCTATTAAATCTCATAACCAGTACTTGAGAGCACGTCTCTAGACAAAGTATATCTTTAATACAATTTATTACCTTTTCTAATATTCTAGGGTTAACCTATTAAGCAGATAACAATTTAATTTAGCTATCAATTGATACTAGCCGCTACCTGAGTAACATATAAATTACTTGGCATTGCATGTACGGGTTACTGCAGATATATAAAATTAAGATTAACACCCTTAGGGAATACTCAGGCTGTAACTACAATCAGCCTGAGTAAAAATATTCACTTTGAACAAGTGATACTCTATATTTATATAACCACATTTGTTACAATATACTACACATGTGTAACAATTTGATCAGCATTTCCCTATATAAGGAGTTATAATTGCAACTAAGCAGAATTAACCAAGCACTTACCTTACAGACACTCTCTGTGAGTGATGACTGAGTGATGACTGCTATATTAGCCAAATAATCTTTCTGCTAACTATCCTGTATTACCAGACAACAATTTTCCAATTTGAAGTACAGATTGCAGACACAAGGCAATCTAAGCACATGAGCCAATGACAAGAGATATCAGACTGCTAACAAAGTCAATCAATATATTGAAAACCAGTATAGGTATACTATTTTGTATCAATAGACCATAATTAAAATCCAAGTACTGATTACAGGCACAAGACAAATACAAGCACATGAGCCAATGACAAAAGATATCCAAAAAATACAAAAATCGGTTATTTCACCTATATCAATTTACACCTAGATTTGCTCATCTATTTGAGCACTATAGCCTAAGTACTGATCATAGGCATAAGGCAAATATAAGCACATGAGCCTATGACAAAAGATATCCAAAAAATAAGAAAATTGGTTATTTCACTCATACTGATTTATATTAATAACTGCTCATCTATTTGAGCAGTATATATTTTTTCGAGTCGAATAAATATAATAGACTTTAGGAAACCTATCTGATAAACACCTCAGTACTTAATCTATTGCTGAGTCAGTTTTATACCCAGCAAAAATTACTCATAGTATATCTACTTGTCCTCTCTCAGGAGATTCTAACACATTCCATCTCCTTATCCAGTATACAGCTTAGTGACCAGATTCTCACGCTTATTGAGCTTAATAACAATTTTGTCAACTGCACTGGGTAACTTGATAAACTCGTTCTATAGGCCCCTACTTTTTGTGTTTTTTAATTCTTTATGTTGTGTGTTCTGTTTTTTAATAAAACTAATAAAGGTTAAATTTTAATCCAAATCACCAACTTCATCCTATTAAGGTGTTCTCAGTATAAACTCTAAAGGGAAGAATGAAGTGCTAAAGAAATGCATACTTTTTCAACCTCTTGTTGATCCTGTTCTTCTAAGCAATTCATGCATAAGCACTCAAGCTAGGGAATAAATCCAATTTTTATAAAAGCATCTTCCCCACACCAGTGTAGTGCTGTTGCACCCTTTTGTCTTTAGTGTTAGGTTTATTTAAGGGGGGTTTGGGATAGATTAAGGGTATGTGGGTGGTGGGTTGTAATGTTTGGGGGGGTATTGTATGTTTTTTTTTCCAGCCAAAAGAGCTGATTTCTTTGGGGCATGCCCCGCAAAAGGCCCTTTTAAGGGCTGGTAAGGTAAAAGAGCTTTTCTATTTTAATTTTAGAATAGGGTAGGGCATTTTTTTTATTTTGGGGGGCTTTGTTATTTTATTAGGGGGCTTAGAGTAGGTGTAATTAGTTTAAAATTGTTGTAATATTTTTCTAATGTTTGTAAATATTTTTTTATTTTGTGTAACTTAGTTCTTTTTTATTTTTTGTACTTTAGTTAGTTTATTTAATTGTATTTATTTGTAGGTATTGTATTTAATTAATTTATTGATAGTGTAGTGTTAGGTTTAATTGTTACTTAGGTTAGGATTTATTTTACAGGTAATTTTGTAATTATTTTAACTAGGTAGCTATTAAATAGTTATTAACTATTTAATAGCTATTGTACCTGGTTAAAATAAATACAAAGTTGCCTGTAAAATAAATATAAATCCTAAAATAGCTACAATATAATTATAATTTATATTGTAGCTATATTAGGGTTTATTTTACAGGTAAGTATTTAGCTTTAAATAGGAATAATTTATTTAATAAAAGTTAATTTATTTTGTTAGAATAAAATTATATTTAACTTAGGGGGGTGTTAGGGTTAGGGTTAGACTTAGCTTTAGGGGTTAATACATTTATTAGAGTAGCGGTGAGGTCTGGTCGGCAGATTAGGGGTTAATACTTGAAGTTAGGTGTCTGTGATGTTAGGGAGGGCAGATTAGGGGTTAATACTATTTATTATAGGGTTATTGAGGGGGGAGTGAGGCGGATTAGGGGTTAATACATTTATTAGAGTAGTGGTGAGGTCCAGTCGGCAGATTTGGGGTTAATAATTGTAGGTAGGTGGAGGCGACGTTGGGGGCGGCAGATTAGGGGTTAATAAATATAATATAGGGGTCGGCCGTGTTAGGGGCAGCAGATTAGAGGTACATAGGGATAATGTAGGTTGCGGCGGTGTGCGGTCGGCAGATTAGGGGTTAAAAAATTTAATAGAGTGGCGGTGATGTGGGGGGGCCTCGGTTTAGGGGTACATAGGTAGTTTATGGGTGTTAGTGTACTTTAGAGCACCGTAGTTAAGAGCTCTATGAACCGGCGTTAGCCCAAAAAGCTCTTAACTCCTGACTTTTTTCTGCTGCTGGAGTTTTGTCGTTAGATTTCTAACGCTCACTTCAGCCACGACTCTAAATATCGGCGTTAGAAAGATCCCATTGAAAAGATAGGATACGCAAATGGCGTAGGGGGATCTGCGGTATGGAAAAGTCGCGGCTGCAAAGTGAGCGTTAGACCCTTTCCTGACTGACTCTAAATACCAGCGGGTGGTAAAAACCAGCGTTAGGAGCCCCTAACGCTGGTTTTGACGGCTAACGCAGAACTCTAAATCTAGCCTTTATTATGGTAAGAAATTCCTCCCTTGTATTTTCATACTGCACAATTGTTTTTTTGTCTTTCACAGTTGATATTCCAGAAAGCATTTTTAAAACACAGATTTTCCCCACCATACTATGTATATAAGAGGCTACCTATATTTTTTCCGTAATAGATGTATCTATATTTGTTTTAGAACTGTGGATTTTTATGCATAATGTTTTTATTATATGTTTCATTTTATCTATTGGGCTTAATTTTTTAAACATTGTGCAGACATGAGCTGGTCATCACTGCATTTAATATTGCACAAGCATTGCACCAGCCGCCCCCTGCTGTTTGTTCGGATCGGGATGATTTCAATCTCCCACCTTTTAGATGGCCGACTATCGTTTCAGGCTCGCCTCTGAAGCGGCAATCGCTGCTTGGTAAATGGAGTCCATTTTGCTATCAATGTTTTGAGTGCTCATGTTTTTATTAAAATCCATTTTTTTCATTTGTTTTTTGATGTGCTAATGTGTGTCCAATTTTTATTTTTTTTGCAGCAAATTATATACATTCATTTTTTTCCGTTAGTCTTATATTTGTGGTTTAGAAGGATTCCCTTTGGTTTTTAAGTTGCTTGATTATCTTGAGCGTGGGTTAAAGTACATATACATTTTTAATAATTTCGTGGTGAAACACATTAAGAGAACTTTTCATTATCTCCATTGTTGGTGGCCTCACAACTACTTTAGTTTTACCAGTTTTATAATATTTTATGCATCTGATTTACAAGATAATGAAGACAGTGGGGCCGATATGTCAAAGTCTGGCGGACATGATACACTGTAGCATATCATGTCTGCCAGACATCACTGAATGCCAACAGCATACGCTGTTGACATTTAACATTGCACAAGCAGTTCATCAGAACTGCTTGTGCTATGCCGCCCCCTGCAGATTTGCTAGCAGGAGGTGTCAATCAACCCAATCGTATAGGATCGGGCAGATTGATGTCCGCAGCCTCAGAGGCAGCGTACCAGTTAAGGAGCAGCGGTCGGCCCTAGTATGTCTCTAGAATGAATTTAAAACCTTCCAAACTAAAGTTTTTCTTTTTTTCATAGAAGTAATCTGTCAGCAAGCACAAAGAATCTACATGTACACAGGTCTAAACCATTGAATGATTTTGCTGCTAAACCATTTCAAACCACTTTGTAAAATAGTTTTTATTCTTCTGCATGCATTGCATTTAAACTTTAATTTTACAGTTACCCACACACAAGAAATCATATGTTTTTATTGCAGTTCAAAAAAAATTGCAAACATACTGCTACAAAGAATAATAAAGAGCTTTTTTTAAAAATAAAATGCCTCAGCAGGTCTATGAGGTTCCTTGGGAGATTCATAAAGAAAAATTGAAAACTCAGAAGCTCACCTGGGGTCGTTCAATATGTTTCGGGAGTAGAAAGCAAAAATAATCAATCAGAAATGTATAAGAAATGAAAGACCGTTTTCATATTTTTATATGCATTTAATCTCATCAAGATTGTGTATGTGATTGTAACCACATAAATTTGTTTCACTTCCAACACTTTTCATAAATACAATATACATCTTCATTATAAAGTCATTGAAATTCAAATTTTTATTATGAACTTTATTTCAATTAATGGTATGCAAATTTCAATCATTTTATAATCAACAACTTATATATTATTTGTAAATTACAGTAGGTAGCAAAAATGAATAGATGTTTACGTCTTTCTTGCAGGTTAGGGTAAAATGCAGAATTTTTTAAAAAAAAAATAATTCCTCAGTCAAGTGAGATAAAATCTTGTTAAAGGGACAAGAAATGCAAAATGTTTCTTTCATCATTCAGATACACCTAGATTACGAGTTTTGTGGTTGTGTTTTAATGCTGAAAAAATTGTCATTTCAGCGTTAAAACAGCAACGCAGCCATTACGATTCTTGTCGGTATAACTGTACCGCAAGCCTTTTAGCCTGTAACGTAATGTCAATCCTGCACTCAAAAAAATGACGTTTTTTCATGGGATTCCCATAGCGCTGCTGTTACAAGTTTTGCAGTGAGGCTAAAAAGCTTGCATTATACCCTATAACGACAAGATCCGTACCACCATCTGAGAGCAGTAGTTATGAGTTTTACGCAACTAAACTCTTACACAAAACACATAACTAAACTGTTACAAAGTACACTAACTCCCATAAACTACCTATTAACCCCTAAACCAAGGCCATCCCGCATCGCAAACACTATATTAAACTTATTAACCCCTATTCCGCCACTCCCTGACATCGCCGCCACTAAATAAAGTTATTAACCCCTAAACCTCTTGCCTCCCACATCACTACCACTAAATAAACCTATTAGCCCCTAAACCGCTAGCCCCCCATATCGCCAAAAATTAAATTAAACTATTAACCCCTAAACCTAACAACCCCCTAACTTAAAATAAAAAATACAAGATCCCTATCTTAAAATAAATAAAAACTTACCTGTGAAACTATGACTACTAAAAAAATTAAATCAACAGTTACAAAAAATTAAAAATACTAAATTACAAAAAATAAAAAAATACTAAATTATAAAAATAACAAACAAAATTATCCAAAATAAAACCAATTACCCCTAATCTAATAGCCCTATCAAAATAAAAAACCTAACCTACAATAAACTACCAATAGCCCTTAAAAGAATTTGAATCAGCCAATGGGAATGAGAGCTGCTTAAATCCTATTGGCTGATTTGAACAGCCAATAGGATTTAGCAGCGCTAATTCCTATTGGCTAATATAAATGTTTCAGCCAATAGGAATTTAATGGTACACCTAGTATAAAAGGGGTAGCTTGAATTTGAATCCTCAGTGTGCGGCAGACGATCGCATGAAGAGGACCGCCACGTTGGATCAATGGACCTCCCCTTTGAACCTACGCCTTAGACCTTCACCTGGACCTCCGCCTTGGACCTTTGCCTGGACATTGCGCATTGACCGATCTGCCTCCACAGGGATGAAGAAGATGCCGTTCCCTTGATGGATGAAGATGGAGCTGCCTGGATGAAGATGGAGCCACTGGGAGGAAGATCGTTCAAGCCGGACTTCAGCAACTGTGAGTACCTAAAGAGGGGTTAGTTAGTTAGTTTTTTTCAGGTTTTTTTTGGGTGGGCTTTTTTTTTAGATTAGGGTTTGGGCTTTTCTTAAAAGAGCTGAATGCCCTTTTCAGGGCAAGAAAATGCCTATACAAGTGCCCTTTTCAGGGCAATGGGCAGATTCGTTTTTTTTAGTTAGGTTTTTTATTTTGTGGCTTTGGGGGGTGGAGGTTTATAATGTTAGGGGGTGTTTGTTTATATTTTTTTTAGTAAAAGAGCTGATTTCTTTAGGAAATGACATACAAAAGGCCATTTTAAGGGCTATTGGTAGCTTATTATAGATTGGGGTTCTTTTATTTTGGGGTGTTTTTTTAAAATGGGGTATTAGAATAGGAATAATTTTTTATTATTTTGAATAATTCGTTTTTTTTATTTTGTGTAATGATTTTTTTCTTTTTGGGGTGTTTTTTTTAGAATAGACCTTTTTTATTTTTAATGGGCAGCAAAAGAGCTGAATACCCTTTTAAGGGCAATGCCCATACAGATGCCCTTTTCATGGCAATGGGTAGATTAGGTTTAACTTTATTTTTATTTTGTGGGTTTGGGGGGGTGGGGGTTTGTATACTGTTAGGGGGTCTTTGTTTTTCTTTTGTAGGAAAAGAGCTGATTTTTTTTAGGGCAAAGCCCTACAAAAGGCCCTTTTAAGGACCTTCAAAAGGCCATTTTAAAGGCCCTTGGTAGTTTATTATAGATTAAGGTTTTTTATTTTGGGGTGTTTTTTTTTTAAAAAAAAAACCAGGATATTAGAATAGGAATAATTTTTATTGTTTTGGATAATTTCATTTGTTATATATTTGTAATGGTATTTTTTTGTTGTTGTAATGTTAGTTGTTTTTTTTGTAATATTATGTTTTAGTGTAAGGCAGCTTAGGTTTTACTTTTATTTAACAGGTAAGTTTGTATTTATTTTAACTAGGTAGTTAGAAAATAGTTCATAACTATTTACTAACTAGTCTACCTAGTTAAAATAAATACAAACTTACCTGTGAAATAAAAACCTAAGCTAGTTACAATATAACTATTAGTTATATTGTAGCTAGCTAAGGTTTTATTTTTATTTCACAGGTAAGTTTGTTTTTAGTTTTAAATATTTATTATTTAGTTAATAATTGTAACTTTAATTTAGGTCTATTTTAATTATGTTAAAGTTAGGGGGTGATAGGGTTACGGTTAGGGTTAGGTTTAGGGGTTAATATAGTTTAATTTAGGTTGTTGCGATGTGGGGGGATGGCGGTTTAGGGGTTAATAGGTTTATTTAGTGGTATTGATGTGGGAGGCCAGAGGTTTAGGGGTTAATATCTTTATTTAGTGGTGGCGATGTCGGGGAGTGGCAGAATAGGGGTTAATATCTTTATTATAGTGTGGGCGATGTTGGGGTGTGGAGGAATAGGGATAAATAACTTTATTATAGTGGCAGCGATATTGGGAGCGGCAGATTAGGGGTTAATAGATTTATTTTGGTGGCTGTGATATCGGGAGTGGCAGATTAGGGGTTAATAACATTATGTAGGTGTGTTTTTTTAACACTCTCTCCCCATTGATGTCTATGGAGAAAGCGTCCATGAGCACATCAAAGCAGCCTATTGCCCCTATTTATCAAAGGTCTTGTGGACCTGATCCGACAGTGCGGATCAGGTCCGCAAGACCTGGCTAAATGCGGAGAGCAATACGCTCTCCGCATTTAACATTGCACCAGCAGCTCACAAGAGCTGCTGGTGCAACGCCGCCCCCTGCAGACTCGCGGCCAATGGGCCACCAGCAGGGGTTATCAGTCAACCTGATAGTACTTGATCGGGTTGAATTGTGGCGATTCCTGTCCACCTGCTCAGAGCAGGCGGACAGGGTTATGCAGCAGCGGTCTTTGTGACCGCTGCTTCATAATTGCTGTTTCTGGAGAGCCTGAAGGCTCGCCAGAAACACGGGGCATCAAGCTACATTCGGAGCTTGATAGATAGCCCCCTTGTATTTTGTGCGGTATGGAGCTCAACGCAACCATATCACACGCACAAGGCGGCTGTTTTTTAAAAACTCATAATGGCAGCACTATGGAGGGTTAAATAACGCAACTTTTGTTGCATTCGTTTTTCACCCTCTGTATCGCAAAACTTGTAATCTAGGTGATAGAGAATACAATTTAAAAAAAGTTTCCTATTTACTTCTATTATCATATTTACTTCATTTTCTTGTTATTATTTGTTGAAGAGATACCTAGGTAGGAAGCTTGCACTTGCCTGAAGCATTACATGACAGGCTAAGGCTCTTGCTAGTGTATAAAAAAAATATAGAGCTGCAGACATGTGCACACTACAGAACTCTCGTCCTTGCTTTTCAACAAAGAGTAACGAGAAAATCAAGCAAATTAGATCATAGAAATAAAGTAAAAAGTTGTTAAAATTGTAAGCTCTATCTGTATCATGGAATAATTTTTTTAGGTTTTATGTTCCTTAAAAGGGACAATCAACAACAGAATCTTTGTTGTTTTACAAGATAGATAATCCCTTAATTACCCATTTCCTTAGTTTTGCATACTCAACACAGTTATAATAATACACTTTTTACCTCTATGATTACCTTGTATCTAAGCCTCTGCAGACTTCCCCCTTATTTCAGTTCTTTTGACAGACTTGCATTTTAGCCAATCAGTGCTCGCTCCTCGATAAATTAACATGCATGAGCTCAATGTTATCTATATGAAACACATAAACTAACACCCTCTAGTGGGCGGCCTTCAAGGTCTAAGGAATTAGCATATGAACCTCCTAGGTTTAGCTTTCAACTAAGAATATAAAGAGAACAAAGCAAAATTGGTGATAAAAATAAATTGGAAAGTTGTTTAAAATTGCATGCCCTATTTGAATCATGAACGTTTTTTTGGACTTGATTGTCCCTTTAATATTGCCATTTTAAACATGATATTGCTGATTCAAAAAACATTTTTATTTGAATGTATAACCGTTTGGGCTAGATTATAAGTTGAGTGCAATCAATAGAGAATGGTGTGTTTTCTTATACATGATCTTCCACATAGGATAGCACACAATCGGGTATTACAACAGGATGATCAAAAATATTAACCAGAGAATCTTTACAAATAGGACATTTTTAGAGCAACCCTTTGGATGGCACAGGGAGTGCAACTAGCGGTGAGTTAAGTATTATGCTCGCATGTAACACAACATTTTTTGGAGACCTGGCATAAAGTGTTAATGCATGAAAATATGCATAGACAAAACACATGAAAAATATATTGAAATAAAGTGTTTCACTTATGTATTTAAAAGATCCCTACTGAATTTTTTTTAACAGATTTAAAGGGTTATGACAAGATGCTGCATTGGGAAGGGTTCAAATGTGTATATGTATGCATGTGGATTTGTATGTATGTGTATGTATAAATGTTTATTTGTTTATGTACAGTATGTATGAGTGTATGCATTTATGTATATGTGTGCATATTTGTATGTATGTGTTTATTTACTGTATATATATATATATATATATATATATATATATATGTGTATGTATGTATATATAGTATATATATATATATATATATATATATATATATATATATATTTATGTGTGTGTCTGTATGTATATATGTGTATGTGTGTTTGTATATATGCATATATGTGAATGTATGTTGTGTGTGTGCATATATGTGTATGTGTGTATGTATATATGTGTATGTATGTGTGCATATATATATATATATATATTTATATATATATATACAGTATATGTATGTGTATGTATTTATATAATATGTGTGTATGTATACATGTATGCATGTGTGTATGTAAATATGTGCATGTATTGATATGTGTTTATATATGTGTATGTATGTATGTATATGTATGTGTGTGTGTATGTATATATGTGAATGTTTGATGTATGTATGTACAGGGAGTGCAGAATTATTAGGCAAATTAGTATTTTGACCACATCATCCTCTTTATGCATGTTGTCTTACTCCAAGCTGTATAGGCTCTAAAGCCTACTACCAATTAAGCATATTAGGTGATGTGCATCTCTGTAATGAGAAGGGGTGTGGTCTAATGACATCAACACCCTATATCAGGTGTGCATAATTATTAGGCAACTTCCTTTCCTTTGGCAAAATGGGTCAAAAGAAGGACTTGCCAGGCTCAGAAAAGTCAAAAATAGTGAGATATCTTGCAGAGGGATGCAGCACTCTTAAAATTGCAAAGCTTCTGAAGCGTGATCATCGAACAATCAAGCGTTTCATTAAAAATAGTCAACAGGGTCGCAAGAAGCGTGTGGAAAAACCAAGGCGCAAAATAACTGCCCATGAACTGAGAAAAGTCAAGCGTGCAGCTGCCAAGATGCCACTTGCCACCAGTTTGGCCATATTTCAGAGCTGCAACATCACTGGAGTGCCCAAAAGCACAAGGTGTGCAATACTCAGAGACATGGCCAAGGTAAGAAAGGCTGAAAGACGACCACCACTGAACAAGACACACAAGCTGAAACGTCAAGACTGGGCCAAGAAATATCTCAAGACTGATTTTTCTAAGGTTTTATGGACTGATGAAATGAGAGTGAGTCTTGATGGGCCAGATGGATGGGCCCGTGGCTGGATTGGTAAAGGGCAGAGAGCTCCAGTCCGACTCAGACGCCAGCAAGGTGGAGGTGGAGTACTGGTTTGGGCTGGTATCATCAAAGATGAGCTTGTGGGGCCTTTTCGGGTTGAGGATGGAGTCAAGCTCAACTCCCAGTCCTACTGCCAGTTTCTGGAAGACACCTTCTTCAAGCAGTGGTACAGGAAGAAGTCTGCATCCTTCAAGAAAAACATGATTTTCATGCAGGACAATGCTCCATCACACGCGTCCAAGTACTCCACAGCGTGGCTGGCAAGAAAGGGTATAAAAGAAGAAAATCTAATGACATGGCCTCCTTGTTCACCTGATCTGAACCCCATTGAGAACCTGTGGTCCATCATCAAATGTGAGATTTACAAGGAGGGAAAACAGTACACCTCTCTGAACAGTGTCTGGGAGGCTGTGGTTGCTGCTGCACGCAATGTTGATGGTGAACAAATCAAAACACTGACAGAATCCATGGATGGCAGGCTTTTGAGTGTCCTTGTAAAGAAAGGTGGCTATATTGGTCACTGATTTGTTTTTGTTTTGTTTTTGAATGTCAGAAATGTATATTTGTGAATGTTGAGATGTTATATTGGTTTCACTGGTAAAAATAAATAATTGAAATGGGTATATATTTGTTTTTTGTTAAGTTGCCTAATAATTATGCACAGTAATTGTCACCTGCACACACAGATATCCCCCGAAAATAGCTATAACTAAAAACAAACTAAAAACTACTTCCAAAACTATTCAGCTTTGATATTAATGAGTTTTTTGGGTTCATTGAGAACATGGTTGTTGTTCAATAATAAAATTAATCCTCAAAAATACAACTTGCCTAATAATTCTGCACTCCCTGTATGTATGCATATGTGTATGTATATACAGTATCTCACAAAAGTGTGTACACCCCTCACAGTTTTGTAAATATTTTATTATATCTTTTCATGTGACAACACTGAAGAAATGACACTTTGCTACAATGTAAAGTAGTGAGTGTACAGCCTGTATAACAGTGTAAATTACAGCCACTAATGTCTAAACCGTAGGCAACAAAAGTAAGTACATCCCTAAGGGGAAATGTCCAAATTGGGCCCAAAGTGTCAATATTTTGTGTGGCTACCATTATTTTCCAGCACTGTCTTAACCCTCTTGGGCATGTAGTTCACCAGAGCTTCACAGGTTGCCACTGGAGTCTTCTTTCACTCCTCCATGACAACATCACGGAGCTGGTGGATGTTAGAGACCTTGCGCTCCCCCACCTTCCATTTGAGAATGCCCCACAGATGCTCAATAGGGGTTAGGTCTGAAGACATGCTTGGTCAGTCCATCACCTTTACCCTCAGCTTCTTTAGCAAGGCAGTGGTCGTCTTGGAGGTCTGTTTGTGGTCGTTATCATGTTGGAATACTGCCCTGCAGCCCAGTCTCTGAAGGGAGGGGATCATGCTCTGCTTCAGTATGTCACAGTACATGTTGGCATTCAGGGTTCCCTCAATTAACTGTAGCTCCCAGTGCCAGCAGCACTCATGCAGGCCCAGACCATGACACTCCCACCACCATGTTTGACTGTAGGCAAGACACACTTGTCTTTGTATTTCTCACCTGGTAGCCGCCACACACGCTTGACACCATCTGAACCAAATAAGTTTATCTTGGTCTCATCAGACCACAGGACATGGTTCCAGTAATCCATGTCCTTAGTCTGCTTGTCTTCAGCAAACTGTTAGCGGGCTTTCTTGTGCATCATCTTTAGAAGAGGCTTCCTTCTGGGACGACAGCCATGCAGACCAATTTGATGCAGTGTGTGGCGTATGGTCTGAGCACTGACAGGCTGACCCCCACTCCTTCAACCTCTGTATGTATGTGTGTATGTATATGTGGGTATGTACGCAGGTGAGTATGTATGTCTGTATGTATATATGTGTATGTATGTGTGTATGCATATATGTGTATATGTGTATGAATATATGTGCATGTATGTAGGTGTGTATGTATGTGTGTATAACAGTGTAAATTTGCTGTCCGCTGAAAATAACTCAACACACAGCCATTAATGTCTAAACCGTTGGCAACAAAAGTGAGTACACTCCTAAGTGGAAATGTCCAAATTGGACCCAAAGTGTCAATATTTTGTGTGGATACCATTATTTTCCAACACTGCCTTAACACTCTTGGGCATGGAGTTCACCAGAGCTTCACAGGTTGCCACTGGAGTCCTCTTCCACTCCTCTTTGACAACATCACGGAGCTGGTGGATGTTAGAGACCTTTCGCTCCCCCACCTTCTATTTGAGGATGTCCCACAGATGCTCAATAGGGTTAGGTCTGGAGACATGCATGGCCAGTCCATCACCTTTACCCTCAGCATCTTTAGTGAGGCAGTGGTCATCTTGTAGGTGTGTTTGGGGTCATTGGCATTCATGGTTCCCTCAATGAACTGTAGCTCCCCAGTGCCGGCAGCACTTATGCAGGCCCAGACCATGACACTCCCACCACCATGCTTGACTGTAGGCAAGACACACTTGTCTTTATATTTCTCACCTGGTTGCCACCACACACGCTTGACACCATCTGAACCAAATAAGTTTATCTTGGTCTCATTGGACCATAGGACATGGTACCAGTAATCCATGTCCTTAGCCTGCTTGTCTTCAGCAAACTGTTTGCAGGCTTTCTTATGCATCATCTATAGAAGAGGCTTCCTTCTAGGACGGCAGCCATGCAGACCAATTTGATGAAGTGTGGTCTGAGCACTGATAGGGTGATCCCCCACCCCTTTCCCAAAGACAACCTCGGGATATGATGCTGAGGACGTGCACTCAACTTCTTTGGTCGACCATGGCAAGGCCTGTTCTGAGAGGAACCTGCCCTGTTAAACCGGTGTATGTTCTTACCCACCATGCTCTGTTTTAGGGTCTTGGCAATCTTCCTATAGCCTAAGCCATCTTTATGTAGAGCAACAATTCTTTTTTTCAGATCCTCAGAGAGTTATTTGCCATGAGGTGCCATGTTGAACTTCCAGTGAGCAGTATGAGAGAGTGTAAGAGCTATAACATCAAATTTAACACACCTGCTCCAAATTCACACCTGAGACCTTGTAACACTAACGAGTCACATGACACCGGGAAGAGAAAATGGCTAATTGGGACATTTCCACTTAGGGGTGTACTCACTTTTGTTGCCAAAAATATGAGGGGTGTACTTACTTTTGTGAGAAACTGTATGTATGTATGTATATACTGTTTGTGTATGTATGTATGTATGTGTGTATGTGTGTATGCATATATGTGTATGTTTATATGTGTATGTGTAATATACTGTTTGTGTATGTATGTATGTATGTATGTGTGTATGTGTGTATGCATATATGTGTATGTTTATATGTGTATGTGTGTATGTATATACTGTTTGTGTATGTATGTATGTATGTGTGTATGCATATCTGCGTATGTTTATATGTGTATGTGTGTATGTATTTATGTGTATATGTATATAGGTGTATGTGTGTTTGTATATGTGGGTATGTATGTATGTATGTATGTATGTATGTGTGTATGTGTGTATGCATATATGTGTATGTTTATATGTGTATGTGTGTATGTATATACTGTTTGTGTATGTATGTATGTGTGTATGCATATCTGCGTATGTTTATATGTGTATGTGTGTATGTATTTATGTGTATATGTATATATGTGTATGTGTGTTTGTATATGTGGGTATGTATGTAGGTGTTTATGTATGTGTGTATGAATATATATGTATGTATGCATGTATGTATGTGTGCAATGTATGGTATTTCAATACAAAAACCATAGTAAAAAAGTAAGTAAAAAGCTCCCACTACTTGAGCAGAGGTTTAGTGCACCATCTGATTAGCACATGAGCAATACCCGACATGAGTTTTTCAGCATGCCCCTATAGAGGTCTATTATGTGAGGGATTCAGTGCACCTGCACTATCTGTCACTCAGCTGTAATGATACCGTAGACATTTGATCTAGTGATAACATATTACTTTCAACTTGTAATATGAGATGAAAAATAAAAGCACTACTGATTGAACTTGAGCGATTTTAGTTAATAATAGCACTAATATTTTTTGCTCTCAATTTTTAATCTAGCCTCTTATTTTTACCACTGCTCAATATACACTCTCCTGATCCCATATCAGTATGCAAAATAGATACATTGACATTTTTGAATAGAAACATATTTTCAATATATATGTATTGGCAAAAATGCTTGTAGTAAAAGTTATCACTGTTTTAGTGAAAACATTTGTCTCTGCACGTGCATGTGAAGCACAGCTAGATAATCTCAGTGCACCAGCATTTAAAATACTGCACCTGCTCAGAGTTCCAGTGGGGATTGCATCATGTCAGCAGTTAACAAATTGAGTCATTACCAGGTGGTACAAGCACCTTAGGTTCTCTGAGCAAGTGCTGTGTATAAAATGCTGGTGCACGGTGCATACTTAAATACACTTTTGCAAATACATATACATCACAATAATGCTTCTATTCAAAACTGAAATGCATGTGGATTCCATTTTTGGGGCCCTCTGTCTTAAATGGACATGAAATCCAACATTTTTCTTTTATGATTCAGAGGGCTCGTGCAATTTTAAACTTTCTAATTTACTTCTATTAACAATTTTTCTTCGTTTTCTTGGTATCTTTTGTTGAAAAGTAGGGACATAAGCTCAAGAGCCGGCCCATTTCTGGAGCACTATATGCAGCAGATTTGCAAGAATGTTATCCATATGCAAGATCACTAGAGGTCAATACTATTTCATACCAGCTACGCATTTTGCTTCAGTTCATCTTTATCATGGTAAATCAACAGCATACAAAATAAATAAATAAAGCATAAGAAATGCATAGCTGACCTCATGGCTTTCTTAGGGGTCAATTTATTATAGTGTGAGCAGACATGATACGATGTAGCGTATCATTCCGCTGCACATCGATAAATGCTAATAGCATACTCTGAGGAATCTGTTGGCGCTCTACAAATAACCGATAATAATAATAATAATCATTGCACCAGCAGTTCTTGTGAACTGCTGGTGCAATACCGCCCCCTGCAGATTTGCGGCCAATCGGCCGCTAGCAGGGGGTGTGAATCAACCCGATCATATTCTGTCTGCCGTTAGACCACTGCTTCATAAATTCTGTTTCTGGCGAGCTGTACGGATCTTGATAAATTGACCCTTTAGTGTAGTTTTGACTTTGAGTGACAAAAACTAGGATGTATTGCTTTTTTTTAATGATCAAAACCAAACAGAGTTGGTCTTTTTATATTTAGGCATCCAGGTTTCCTGCTTGCAACTGCTAAAACAAAGATATACAGTATATGTCACCAAACAAGATACCAATCTGAAAGAAATTAATTCAGTAAACCTGATACTTGTAAGGTATCATTTTTGCTTTATTTATTACTATTTAAAAAGCTGAACTGATATTACTTTTAGTTCTATATGGATAAAAATGTTTGGAAAGTTTATTATTGGCTATCTGGACTAATGAGGTATATTTTACACTGAGTTCTGTTGTTTTAGAATAAGAAGCCTTGTTCTTGTCAGTCTAATCTCTTGTGTTTTGTAGGAAAACTTGTGGAAATAATAACTTGAGGTAACATTATGTCAGGATGAATTTACAAGTGAACATTCAGTTAGTGAACTTTTCTGTTCCATTATAATGTAAAACTAAAGTAAATCTAAATGTAAACAAATTTAGAGATATTCAAGTTCTTTAGGGGGAAATACATTTATATTACTTTACATATTTCAAATATATGATATTCCAACAGAATAAAAAAAATCATAAAAATTAAAAAAATTGGTGCAAATCTACATATTCTCAATCATTAAAATGACAGTTTTTATAATCTTTCAATCAGATATCTTAATAAACCCCTTAACTGCTGAGTCATTTTCAACCCCTCCCACTATGCTGGAGCTTTTTTTTTCTTGTTTGGTCCTCAATGCAATTTTACAAAAAAATAAACTTTTTCTGTTAGGTACCCACGCAAATTATACCTCATTTTTCAGAAGACCTAGCATTTTTAGAAAATAACCTTACGCCTAGATTTAGAGCTTTGCGTTAGAAGGGGTGCGTTAGCTACGCATGGTTTTCTTCCCCCGCACCTTTTAAACAATGCTGGTATTTAGAGTTCTCAGAAGGGCTGCGTTAGGCTCCAAAAAGGGAGCGTACAGGCATATTTACCGCCACTGCAACTCTCAATACCAGCGTTGCTTACGGACGCGGCTAGCTTCAAAAACGTGCTCGTGCACAATTCCCTCATAGGAAACAATGGGGCAGTTTGAGCTGAAAAAAAACCTAACACCTGCAAAAAAGCAGCATTCAGCTCCTAACGCAGCCCCATTGTTTCTTATGGGGAAACACTTCCTAAGTCTGCACCTAACACTCTAACATGAACCCCGAGTCTAAACACCCCTAACCTTACACTTATTGACCCCTAATCTGCCGCCCCCGCTATCGCTTACCCCTGCATATAATTTTTAACCCCTAATCTGCCGCTCCGTACACCGCCGCAACCTACGTTTTCCCTATGAACCCCTAATCTGCTGCCCCTAACACCGCCGACCCCTATATTATATTTATTACCCCCTAATCTGCCCCCCCCAACGTCGCCGCTACCTACCTACACTTATTAACCCCTAATCTGCTGACCGGACCTCACCGCTACTATAATAAAGTTATTAACCCCTAATCCGCCTCACTCCCGCCTCAAAAACCCTATAATAAATAGTATTAACCCCTAATCTGCCCTCCCTAACATCGCCGACACCTAACTTCAAGTATTAACCCCTAATCTGCCGACCGAACCTCGCCGCTACTCTAATAAATGTATTAACCCCTAAAGCTAAGTCTAACCCTAGCCCTAACACCCCCCCTAAATATAATTTAAATCTAACTAAATAAAATAAATCTTATTAAATAAATGAATCCTATTTAAAACTAAACACTTACCTGTAAAATAAACCCTAATATAGCTACAATATAACGAATAATTATATTGTAGCTATTTTAGGATTAATATTTATTTTACAGGCAACTTTGTATTTATTTTAACTAGGTACAATAGCTATTAAATAGTTAATAACTATTTAATAGCTACCTAGTTAAAATAATTACAAAATTACCTGTAAAATAAATCCTAACCTAAGTTACAATTAAACCTAACACTACACTATCAATAAATTAATTAAATAAACTACCTACAATTATCTACAATTAAATCAACTAAACTAAATTACAAAAAAAACAAACACTAAATTATAAAAAAAACAAACACTAAATTACAAAAAATAAAAAAAGATTACATGAATTTTAAACTAATTACACCTATTCTAAGCCCCCTAAAAAATAACAAAGCCCCCAAAATAAAAAAATGCCCTACCCTATTCTAAAATAAAAATTTAACAGCTCTTTTACCTTACCAGCCCTTAAAAGGGCCTTTTGTGGGGCATGCCCCAAAGAAAACAGCTCTTTTGCCTGTAAAAAAATATACAATACCCCCCCCCAACATTACAATCAGCCAATCAGATTTTTCCTTTTTTTTCCGATTTTTTTCCTTTTTTTTCAATCGGAATTCGAGGGACGCCATCTTGGATGACGTCCCTTAAAGGAACCTCCATTCATCGGGAGTTGCCGGAAGAAGAGGATGGATCCGCGTCGGCTGCTTCAAGATTGTCCCGCTCCGCGCCGGATGGAAGAAGATAGAAGATGCTGCCTGGATGAAGATGTCTACCGGTCCGGATGCCCTCTTCTTGCCGGATAGGATGAAGACTTCGGACCCTCTTCTGGACCTCTTCTTGCCGGATAGGATGAAGACTTCGGAGCCTCTTCTGGACGGATCAGTGATACCCGGCGTGGTGAAGATAAGGTAGGAAGATCTTCAGGGGCTTAGTGTTAGGTTTTTTAAGGGGGGTTTGGGTTAGATTAGGGGTAGGTGGGTTGTAATGTTGGGAGGGGTATTGTATGTTTTTTTACAGGCAAAAGAGCTGTTTTCTTTGGGGCATGCCCCGCAAAAGGCCCTTTTAAGGGCTGGTAAGGTAAAAGAGCTGTTAAATTTTTATTTTAGAATAGGGTAGGGCATTTTTTTATTTTGGTGGGCTTTGTTATTTTTTTAGGGGGCTTAGAGTAGGTGTAATTAGTTTAAAATGCATGTTATCTTTTTTTATTTTTTGTAATTTAGAGTTTGTTTTTTTTGTAATTTAGTGTTTGTTTTTTTGTGTAATTTAGTTTAGTTGATTTAATTGTAGATAATTGTAGGTAGTTTATTTAATTAATTTATCGATAGTGTAGTGTTAGGTTTAATTTTAACTTAGGTTAGGATTTATTTTACAGGTAATTTTGTAATTATTTTAACTAGGTAGCTATTAAATAGTTATTAACTATTTAATAGCTATTGTAACTAGTTAAAATAAATACAAAGTTGCCTGTAAAATAAATATTAATCCTAAAATAGCTACAATATAATTATTTGTTATATTGTAGCTATATTAGGGTTTATTTTACAGGTAAGTGTTTAGTTTTAAATAGGATTAATTTATTTAATAAGATTTATTTTATTTCGTTAGATTTAAATTATATTTAACTTAGGGGGGTGTTAGGGTTAGGGTTAGATTTAGCTTTAGGGGTTAATACATTTATTAGAGTAGCGGCAAGGTCCGTCGGCAGATTAGGGGTTAATACTTGAAGTTAGGGGTTGGCGATGTTAGGGAGGGCAGATTAGGGTTTAATACTATTTATTATAGGGTTTTGGAGGAGGGAGTGAGGCGGTTTAGGGGTTAATACATTTATTATAGTGGTGGCGAGTTCTGGTCAGCAGATTAGGGGTTAATAAGTGTAGGTAAGGTAGCAGCGACGTTGGGGGGCAGATTAGGGGTTAATAAATATTATGTAGGTGTCGGCGATGTTAGGGGCAGCAGATTAGGGGTACATAGGGATAATGTAGGTTGCGGCGGTGTGCGGTCAGCAGATTAGGGGTTAAAACATTTTATTAGAGTGGGGGCAATGTGGGGGGACCTCTGTTTAGGGGTACATAGGTAGTTTATGGGTGTTAGTGTACTTTAGAGCACAGTATTTAAGAGCTTTATAAACCGGCATTAGCCCATAAAGCTCTTAACTCCTGGCTTTTTTCTGCGGCTGGAGTCTTGTCATTAGAGTTCTAACGCTCACTTCAGCCAAGACTCTAAATACTGGCATTAGAAATATCCCATTGAAAAGATAGGATACGCAATTGACGTAAGGGGATCTGCGGAATGGAAAAGTCTTGGCTGGAAAGTGAGCGTTAGAAGCTTACCTACAAGACTCTAAATACCAGCGGTAGGCCAGAACCAGCGTTAGGACCCCCTAACGCTGGTTTGGACGGCTAACGCAGAACTCTAAATCTAGGCGTTAGTTTGCAGAAATATTAAAATATAAGAAAAACATCACTATGTGAATTGTAAAAAAAAATAATAATACACGTTTGTATCATTTTCTATGGCTTACATACAGCAAGATTACAAGTTTTGCAGTATGGTGCGGTCGCGCTGAAAAATTGGCCATTGCACGTGGAATAGCAGGTCTCCCATATTACAAGTGGTGGTGGTATAGCTATACTGCAAGCATTTTAGCCTTTAATGCAATGATCCATTCCTGCATTCCATTGAGTGCAGGATATTCCATAGTGCCGTATTACAGGTTGTGTGGTCCGGCTAAAATGCTTGCGTTACAGCCTATACCGTGACGATGCATTCCGCGATCTGAGACCAGTAGTTATGGATTTTGCAAAACAAAAAATGTTTCACAAAACTCATAACTAAAATTTTACAAATTACACTAACACCCATAAACTACCTATTAACCCCTAAACCACCACCCTCCTGCATCGCAAATACTTTATTATATGTATTAACCCCTAGTCCGCCATCTTGGATGACGTCCCTTAAAGGAACCTTCATTCGTTGGGAGTCGCCGGAAGAAGATTGTCCCACTCCGCGCCGGATGGAAGAAGATAGAAGATGCTGCCTGGATGAAGATGTCTACCGGTCCGGATGCCCTCTTCTTGCCAGATAGGATGAAGACTTCGGACCCTCTTCTGGACCTCTTCTTGCCGGATAGGATGAAGAGTTCGGAGCCTCTTCTGGACGGATCGGTGATACCCGGCGTGGTGAAGATAAGGTAGGAAGATCTTCAGGGGCTCAATGTTAGGTTTTTTAAGGGGGGTTTGGGTTAGATTAGGGATATGTGGGTTGTGGGTTGTAATGTTGGGGGGGTATTATATGTTTTTTTACAGGCAAAAGAGCTGTTTTCTTTGGGGCATGCCCCGCAAAAGGCCCTTTAAAGGGCTGGTAAGGTAAAAGAGCTGTTAAATTTTATTTTAGAATAGGGTAGGGAATTTTTTTTTTGGGGGGGCTTTGTTATTTTTTTAGGGGGCTTAGAGTAGGTGTAATTAGTTTAAAATTCATGTAATCTTTTTTTATTTTTTGTAATTTAGTGGGGTTTTTTTTTGTAATTTAGTTTAGTTGATTTAATTGTAGATAATTGTAGGTAGTTTATTTAATTAATTTATTGATAGTGTAGTGTTAGGTTTAATTGAAAACTTAGGTTAGGATTTATTTTACAGGTAATTTTAATTATTTTAACTAGGTAGCTATTAAATAGTTATTAACTATTTAATAGCTATTGTACCTAGTTAAAATAAATACAAAGTTGCCTGTAAAATAAATATTAATCCTAAAATAGCTACAATATAATTATTCGTTATATTGTAGCTATATTAGGGTTTATTTTACAGGTAAGTGTTTAGTTTTAAATAGGATTAATTTATTTAATAAAATGTATTTTATTTCGTTAGATTTAAATTATATTTAACTTAAGGGGGTGTTAGGGTTAGGGTTAGATTTAGCTTTAGGGGTTAATACATTTATTATAGTAGTGGTGAGGTCCGGTCGGCAAAATTGGGGTTAATACTTGAAGTTAGGTGTCGGCGATGTTAGGGAGGGCAGATTAGGGGTTAATACTATTTATTATAGGGTTTTTGAGGCGGGAGTGAGGCGGATTAGGGGTTAATACATTTATTATAGTAGCGGTGAGGTCCGGTCGGCAGATTAGGGGTTAATAAGTGTAGGTAGGTAGCGGCGACGTTGGGGGGGCAGATTAGTGGGTAATAAATATAGGGGTCGGCGGTGTTAGGGGCAGCAGATTAGATGTACATAGGGATAACGTAGGTTGCGGCGGTGTGCGGTCGGCAGATTTTATTAGAGTGGCGGCGATGTGGGGGTTTTAGTATAGTTTAGTTTTAAATAGGATTAATTTATTTAATAAAATTTATTTTATTTCGTTAGATTTAAATTATATTTAACTTAAGGGGGTGTTAGGGTTAGGGTTAGATTTAGCTTTAGGGGTTAATACATTTATTATAGTAGTGGTGAGGTCCGGTCGGCAGATTAGGGGTTAATACTTGAAGTAAGGTGTCGGCGATGTTAGGGAGGGCAGATTAGGGGCTAATACTATTTATTATAGGGTTTTTGAGGCGGGAGTGAGGCGGATTAGGGGTTAATACATTTATTATAGTAGCGGTGAGGTCCGGTCGGCAGATTAGGGGTTAATAAGTGTAGGTAGGTAGCGGCGACGTTGGGGGGGCAGATTAATGGGTAATAAATATAATATAGGGGTCGGTGGTGTTAGGGGCAGCAGATTAGGGGTACATAGGGATAACGTAGGTTGCGGCGGTGTGCGGTCAGCAGATTTTATTAGAGTGGCGGCGATGTGGGGGGACCTCGGTTTAGGGGTACATAGGTAGTTTATGGGTGTTAGTGTACTTTAGAGCACAGTAGTTAAGAGCTTTATAAACCGGCGTTAGCCCATAAAGCTCTTAACTTCTGGCTTTTTTCTGCGGCTGGAGTCTTGTGGTTAGAGTTCTAACGCTCACTTCAGCCAAGACTCTAAATACCAGTAGTTATGGATTTTGCAAAACAAAAAATGTTTCACAAAACTCATAACTAAAATGTTACAAATTACCCTAACACCCATAAACTACCTATTAACCCTAAACCACCACCCTCCTGCATCACAAATACTTTATTATATGTATTAACCCCTAGTCCACTGCCCACCCACAAAGCCAACACTATATAAACCTATTAACCACCGGCCCCCACATCGCTACTACTATAATAAACCTATTAACCCCTAAACCGCCAGCCCCCCACATCACGACTACTAAACTAAACCTATTAACCCCTAAACCGCTGGCCCCACATCGCAACACACTAAATTAAACTATTAACCCATAAACATAATAACGCCCTAATTTTAAATTAAATTTACAATATAACTATGATTAAATAAATAAAAACTTACCTGTGAAAATTAAACTATAAAGTAACCTAACATTACTATTTTAAAACAATAAAATTAACTAAAATTAAAAAATGTAAATTACAAATTAAAAAAAATCCCTTCACTACGAAAAAATAAAAACTCTAAAATGACTAAAAATAAAAAACTTGAAGATTACAAAAAATAATAAATAAAATGATCCAAAATAATAACAATAACACCTAATCTTATACCCCTATAAAAACATAAAAGCCCTCGAAAAATAAAAACCACACCCTAACCTAACAATAAACTACCAATAGCCCTTAAAAGTAATACACGGCGTCAGAACTCACGTAGTGCAGGGGGTAAGTAGCGCAGCGATGGCAGCAGTGCTAAATGTACACTCACCAGCCACTTTATTAGGTATACTTGTTCAAATGCTTAGTGTCACAAATTGATAATCAGCCAATCACATGACAGCAACTCAATGCATTTAGGCATCTAGACATGGCATGGTTGTTGGTGCCAGATGGGCTGGTCTGAGTATTTAAAAAACTGCTGATCTACTGGGATTCTAACGCACAACCATCTCTAGTGTTTACAGATAATGGTCCAAAAAAGAGAAAATATCTAGTGAGCGGCAGTTGTGTGGACAAAAATGCCTTGTTGATGTCAGGGGAGGCCAGAGGAGAATGGGCAAACTGGTTCAAGATTATAGAAAGGCAACAGTAACTCAACAAAAGTTACAAGAAGGTATGCCGAACACCATCTCTGAGCGCACAACCCGTTGAACCTTGAAGCAGATGGGCTACAGCAGCAGAAGACCACACCGGGTGTCAATCCTGTCAGCTAAGAACAGGAAACTGAGGCTACAATTCGTACAAGCTCACCAAAATTGGACAATGGAAGATTGGAAAAATGTTGCCTAGTCTGATGAGTCTCGATTTCAGCTGCAACATTCAGATGGTAGGGTCAGAATTTGGCGTAAAGGTGAGAACAGATGGATAATTGCACTAAAGGCAAAGTACAAAAGGCAAAGTACAAAAACAGGGGATCTCTAATTTCCCTTTAAAAAATCATTAAGATTTCCCAGGACATACTTGAAAACGAGAGAAATCTCAATGTATACTTCCTGGTAAATTTTTTATAAATAAATAAATAAATAAATAAATAAAGATGGATTGCTTCCTAAAAGAGAGACAGAGTTCTGTGCGCCACTGAGAAAATGGCTTAATTAGTAACAGAAATGACAGAAAGATAAATTATACCCTAAATGGGAATGTGTAATATGTGTATACACTAAAGAACAAATATAAATATATATTGTGAAACTAAGGAGTCTGTGAAAAAGTTAGTGAATAGTTGTTAGGATTTGCTTAATTCTTATAGAAAACACTACTTCAACAGCTTACTGCTAATGTAGGACCACTCAGTCTCACACCTTACCTCGGATTCCCACAGATTGAACTTAAGGGAACCCTGATATGCTCATTGATCTGAGGGTCACTACAGCAGGGTAGCTGAGTGAATACGGAACCTTCACGCAACAATGACTGCTAGCAGCAGGAAGGAGAGTAATTCATAGAGAATAGCAACTCAACAGTAGTGAAAGAGTAAAATACTGCAGGTGCCTAAATTCACTCACACAAGCAGAGAAACAAAAAGTTTATATAGCAGGCTTTAACAAACACAGCAGCAATCACACAGCACTTTGATATCTGAATAAACTAATCAAGCTGAGAGTGTAATATAATCCATGATTTGATAATGAATATTAGTTATATCCAAACTTGTTCAATGAAAGCATAAGTAGCTGTGTTGGTCTCATGAAGTAGGTAAAGTTGAAATTATACAAACAGTCATTTGAGAGCAGATATGATAAATACTAAAGTATGCTTAGGAAGTCCGTTATGAAAGAATGGTAGCAATATGTATCTTTGTCAAAGTTATTAGTATGCAAATTAGTAAGTAGAGGAAATAGTTTTATGCATATTTGTCAGCTGAAGCATATATGATTCCCCAGCAGGTGAGCGTTACAGAGTTAATATGGCAAGCTTGCAGATAAATGAAGTTGTAGTAGTACATACAGTTCGTATAATGCAAAATATACAGACCAGTATTACAGGAGATGGCAATGAGCAGAGTAATACTGTTACCAGACAGCAAACAGACCCAGCGGTACCACAGAGAGCCTGAGACAGAGCCGCAGCGGGAGAATGTCGGGCGTGACGTCACACACTGCAGGGAGTAACTTCAATACAGGAGAGACAGAGAAGTCTGTGTCTGAAATAAACGGTGAAAGTCTCTAAGCACAAAAGTGCATAAGCAGGTAGATTCAAGCAAGTAGAAACTCAAGGTGAGTTTAGAAAGCAATGTAATGAAATACAATGTTGTATAAACGGCTAGGTCTCTTCAGAAGCAGCTTGTCAATGAGCAACAAATTACCAAGCAATGAGTTCTGTTGGGAGGTGCCTTAAATAGGGCTAGTGAGTTCACTTTCTTAAAGGTACAGCATGAAGAGAGATGAACCCTGACAGGACAACCCCCCCAAGGAGCCGCTCCGCGGATCAAGGACCAGGACGATCAGGATTTCTACGATGAAACAAGGAGACAAGACGGGGAGCAGAGACATGAGTGGAAGGTTCCCAAGAGTCCTCCTCCGGACCAAACCCTTTCCAACTGACAAGATATTGGAGTTGATTACGATGGTAACGAGAGTCTAAGATAGACTCAATTTCATACTCCATGCCATCAGTAACTGAAGGATCCACCATGTCATTCTGAGTTGTGTCTCTCATTGTACAGTACGGTTTCAAGAGTGAAACGTGGAATGTGGGATGTATCTTCAGAGAATCTGGTAGCTGAAGTGTTACAGCATTAACATTGACGACCTTTTGTATTAAATAAGGCCCTAAATATAGAGAAGCAAGTTTTTTAGAAGGAACTTGTAACCTTAAATGTTTAGTGTTTAACCAGACTTTGTCGCCAATCTTGTAATCTGGGGGCTTGGATCTACGCAGATCATAGTGGTGTTTCTGAACAGCCTGAGCTTCTTGTAAGACTTGTTTCAATGTTGTGAAATTAGTGGCAATGGTGTTAACAAGATCATTGACTATAGGCATATTGGAATTGTTGATCTGATTTAGGTAATATGAAGGATGAAATCCATAGTTGATATAAAATGGTGTCATTTTAGTTGACGAATTTACAGCATTATTATGGGCAAATTTGGCAGTAGCAAGTAGAGAATGCCAGTTATCTTGTTGTTGGGTGCAGTAGCAACAAAGATACTGCTCCAATGTTTGATTAGTCCTTTCTGTCTGACCATTCATTTGTGGATGATAGGCGGTACTCAAACGTTTGGAAATATTGAGAGAGGAGCACAGTTGATTCCAAAACCTTGAAGTGAATTGCGTACCTCTATCTGTGGTAATTGATTCAGGTATACCATGTAATTTCACAATCTGATTCAGAAAAAGTGAGGCAGTTTCTGATGCTGTAGGCAATCCTCTATGTGGTAGGAAATGTGCCATTTTTGAGAATAAGTCCACTACTACTAATATGGTGTTATAATTAGCAGGTGAAGGTAAGTCAACAATGAAATCCATAGCAATCGCTGCCCAAGGTCTATCTGGTACTGGTAAGGAGAGAAGGTAACCATAGGGGCTCTTATGCTGATGTTTCTTAGTTGTACATACAACACAGGAATGAATGTACTGTTGAATAGTATCATGCATCTTGGGCCACCAATAATTCCTTTTAAGCAAATGAGCAGTTCTATGAACTCCAGGATGACCAGCCAACAAGGAGTCGTGGGCAGAGGCAAGTACCTCATTCCTGAGAGAAGGAGGTATATACAATAGAGTGCCATGGTAATATAAGTTGTCTGAATGTTTTAGTACATCCAAATGATCCAAAGATGAATCATTCCTTAAATGTTCTTGTAGAGTGGTTTTAAAATCAGTTGTTAGACAGATAATTCTATCCGAAGGTATGATAGATGAAGGAGAAACTACATCAGTAGGACGAGGGTCTTTTCTAGAAAGAGCATCGGCTTTCATGTTTTTGGATCCTGGTCTATAAGTTATAATGTAATCAAAACAAGAGAAGAACAAACTCCATCGAACCTGGCGTGCAGTAAGGGTCTTGTTTGATTTTAAATATTCTAAATTACGGTGATCAGTATAGATAGTAATTGGATATGTTGCACCCTCCAGGAGGTGTCGCCAAAACTCCAAAGCTGATTTAATTGCAAGAAGTTCCTTATCACCGATTCCATAATTAATCTCCGCTGAACTCATGGTTCTAGAATAGTAGGAGACAGGATGTAAAGGTTCTTTATCAGAGTGTCTCTGAGATAGAACAGCCCCTACAGCAAACTCAGAAGCATCAACTTCCAGCGTAAATTGACATGTGGGATCTGGGAATTGTAATATAGGGGCTGAGATAAATTTACTTTTTAGAATATTGAAGGAATGATCAGCATCTTGATTCCAGACAAACTTAACTTGTTTACGTGTTAGCGTAGTGAGAGGTCTGACAATAAGAGAGAAATCTTTAATGAACTTTCTATAAAAGTTCGCAAAGCCAAGGAATCTTTGAACATCTTTTTTATTACGTGGAATAGGCCAGTTAGTGATAGCGTCCACTTTGCTCGACTCCATTGAAATTCCAGCTGGTGAGATGCAATATCCAAGGAATGATATGGTGTTTGTGTTGAAAATACACTTTTCAAGCTTTGCATAGAGATGGTGTGCCCTTAAATGTGTTAACATTTGTTTGACATGTACAATGTGAGCCTCTAGAGAATTTGAGTAAACCAAAATGTCATCCAAGTATACGACAATACAGACATCTAACAAGTCATGGAAGACATCATTTATAAAACATTGAAATGTCGCTGGGGCATTGCACAACCCGAAGGGCATTACAGTGTATTCATACAAGCCATATCTTGTACGGAATGCAGTTAACCATTCATCCCCTGCCCTCATCCTGATCAAATTATAGGCACCTCTGAGGTCTAGTTTAGTAAAAACTGTGGCACCTTGTAAACGTTCAATAAGTTCAGGTATGAGGGGCAGGGGGTATCTGTTCTTTTTTGTGCATTTGTTCAACTGCCTATAATCGATAATAGGCCTAAGACTGCCATCTTTATTTTTTACAAAGAACATTGCAGCAGCTGCAGAGGAGGTGGAAGGTCTAATAAACCCTTTTTTCAAGTTGTCATCTAAATATTGTTTTAAATGATTTAACTCTGGCTGTGACAACGGATATATATGACCGTATGGTATGGAGCTTCCAGGTATAAGATCAATAGGACAGTCATAGTCTCTGTGTGGAGGCAAGGACTCAGCCTCTTTTTTATCAAAAACGTCAGCAAACTCACTATAGCTTTCTGGTAACTTATGTTCAGTGATTTGACAAAGTGTGTGTACCCCAAAACAGGATTGCTTACAGTGATTTGAATCGAAAACCACTGATGCTGTAGACCACGATATAGTGGGATTATATTTTATTAACCAATTCAACCCAAGGATTAGTGGATAAACAGAAGATGGAAGGACATCAAACGAAATGAGCTCTGTGTGTCCTGAAGGGGTAACTACTTTGAGTGGGATAGTGTGGTGAGTTATAGGACCAGAGCTAAAAAATGAACCGTCAACCAGACGAATAGCTAGTGCAATATTCTTTTTTATTAGTGGTATGTGATTATTAACAACAAAAGTGTTATCAGCAAAATTCCCAGAAGCGCCAGAGTCAATTATGGCCTGAACGTTTATCTTCTGATGGGACCACTGTAGGGAGACATAAATAGATAGATGAGATTTTATGCTGTTAACCAAATTAACTGTATGGTCATTAGATGAAGTCTTACCCATCTTTTGTCGAAGCAGAGAGGGACAGTCCCTAACTCCATAGTTCTTTTCAGCACAGTATAAACATAAGTTTAGAAGCTAATGCCTTGCTTTCTCTTCGGGACTTAAGGGTCCCTTAATGACTGCAACATCCATGGGTTCTTCAATGGATCTAGTGGATACTGTGGAAGGAGTTGAGCGATGATAGTTAGGAGTCCTTCTGGTGGTATTCTCCGAATAAGATCTTTCTGACTTCCTTTCCCTAAGTCGACAATCTATGCCAATAGAGAGAGTCAACAAGGCATCCAAATCCTCTGGAATCACACCCCTTGCCAACTCATCCTTAACTGCATCATTGAGCCCCAAACGGAACTGATTGCGTAGAGCAGGAATATTCCAAAGGGTGTCAGGTGCCCATCTTTTGAATTCGGTAATGTAATCTTCCACCATTCTTTTGCCCTGCCTTAAAGATCTAATGGCAGTTTCAGCAGTATTCTGCTTATTGTGATCTTCATATAAGAGAGACATAGCAGAGAAAAATTATTCTAGGGAATTTAGAATGGGATCATCCTTTTCATAAAAAGCATTGGCCCAAGACCTGGCCTCACCTCTGAGAAATGAAATTACAGTTAGAACTCTAATCCTGTCAGTTGGGTATGACTTAGGTTTCAAGGTAAATAGCAGAGTGCAGGAATTCCTGAAATCCCTGAACATAGATCTGTCCCCAGAGAACTTTTCAGGCGGACTAACAATGGGTTCTGGGGTTGACTCAACATTGGGAGTCTTGTTAGCAAGGTGATCATTAATACATTTTTTTATATTCTGATTCTCTAATTGAATATCCCTTAAGCCTTGAATCATGTGATCCATACTCTGAGCTAGAGAACCAACTCTCCTGGACAGTTCACTTATGTCCATGATTTTAGCTGTTAGTAGTATTCTTTTTTAAGGCTTGGTAATATGTTAGGATTTGCTTAATTCTTATAGAAAACACTACTTCAACAGCTTACTGCTAATGTAGGACCACTCAGTCTCACACCTTACCTCGGATTCCCACAGATTGAACTTAAGGAAACCCTGATATGCTCATTGATCTGAGGGTCACTACAGCAGGGTAGCTGAGTGAATACGGAACCTTCACGCAACAATGACTGCTAGCAGCAGGAAGGAGAGTAATTCATAGAGAATAGCAACTCAACAGTAGTGAAAGAGTTAAATACTGCAGGTGCCTAAATTCACTCACACAAGCAGAGAAACAAAAAGTTTATATAGCAGGCTTTAACAAACACAGCAGCAATCACACAGCACTTTGATATCTGAATAAACTAATCAAGCTGAGAGTGTAATATAATCCATGATTTGATAATGAATATTAGTTATATCCAAACTTGTTCAATGAAAGCATAAGTAGCTGTGTTGGTCTCATGAAGTAGGTAAAGTTGAAATTATACAAACAGTCATTTGAGAGCAGATATGATAAATACTAAAGTATGCTTAGGAAGTCCGTTATGAAAGAATGGTAGCAATATGTATCTTTGTCAAAGTTATTAGTATGCAAATTAGTAAGTAGAGGAAATAGTTTTATGCATATTTGTCAGCTGAAGCATATATGATTCCCCAGCAGGTGAGCGTTACAGAGTTAATATGGCAAGCTTGCAGATAAATGAAGTTGTAGTAGTACATACAGTTTGTATAATGCAAAATATACAGACCAGTATTACAGGAGATGGCAATGAGCAGAGTAATACTGTTACCAGACAGCAAACAGACCCAGCGGTACCACAGAGAGCCTGAGACAGAGCCGCAGCGGGAGAATGTCGGGCGTGACGTCACACACTGCAGGGAGTAACTTCAATACAGGAGAGACAGAGAAGTCTGTGTCTGAAATAAACGGTGAAAGTCTCTAAGCACAAAAGTGCATAAGCAGGTAGATTCAAGCAAGTAGAAACTCAAGGTGAGTTTAGAGAGCAATGTAATGAAATACAAAGTTGTATAAACGGCTAGGTCTCTTCAGAAGCAGCTTGTCAATGAGCAACAAATTACCAAGCAATGAGTTCTGTTGGGAGGTGCCTTAAATAGGGCTAGTGAGTTCACTTTCTTAAAGGTACAGCATGAAGAGAGATGAATCCCTGACAATAGTACTGGAGAAATATGTATGAAAATTCCCAAACATAATAGAGTGAAACATAAATATAAGAGATATTTTGTCAAGAATAATATTTCAAAATTATGTTCAATTTAATATTTCACATAATATAAAACCATTCATAAAAACGAACATATACAAAATGTAGCAAAGCATAGTATCAAAACGATACTTAGAACATACAGTTTGATACAGCGGGTAATATTAAAAGTAGATAAGGTTAAAAATACACATGACAAACCACAAAAAATCTTTCAGAGAAGATGTTAAAAAACCTGAACAGTTACTATACGAAAAAAGGGGGTTGTATACGTGTGCACCTATGTAACATACACTGGCTAAAGATCTATAGAATTGGCAATATATTTAATAACGTATAAATGAAATAATCAGTAGCAATAACACTTGCAATAACAATAAAATTTATTAAAATTATCCAAAAGCTGCTGAAAAAATTCTAAAAGATTATATTATTATAAAAAATTATAATAATCAGCACTGATATAAGTTGGTTTTAAAACAACAATTAATTAGCATAAAATAGATTAAAACAATTAGTGATATGTATCTATCTGTATTGGTACCAATTTCAAACAAGCTATCTTATCTGTGTTTAGAACCTTAGGGACAGCAATGGGCACCAAGTTTGCTCCAAGTTATGCAAATCTTTTTGTGGGCTTTTGGGAAAAGAGGTTTTTAGATTTCAGCCCATTTGGCGCAAACCTGGTGTCATATACCCGCTATATTGATGATATCCTTATTGTGTGGCAAGGTACTGAAGCATCTTTTGACAATTTTGCTGTCTCTATGAATAATAACAATAAGAACCTAAAATTAACCCATGAAAAAAGAATTACTAACATCCACTTTCTTGATCTGGAAACATTTGTTGAGAATAACTCTCTTGGTTCTAGAACCCATTTCAAGAAAGTGGATGCAAACAGCTATATACACCAAATGAGCTGTCAGCATCGTAGATGGAAAGACAATATCCCTAAAGGACAACTCCTTAGAATTAGAAAAAATTGTACAAATATACAAGACTTTGAATCTCAATCCGATAAACTTAAACAAAAATTTATAGACCAAGGATATAATAGGGAAAACATAGATACTATAAGAGACAAAGTAAAGATGATAGATAGAAAAACACTATTAGAAAGCAAGCCCAAACAAAATAAAAAATCTACGATTAGTGAAAATTATGTCAATTTTATTCCTTTTATAACCCAATACAGTAGTAATAAATATATTTTAGAAAAAATAATTAACAAACATTGGGGCATTTTGAAAAAAGATGAGATACTAGGCCCTATTTTACCAAACAAACCCCAAATGGTGTATAAAAAAGCTAAAGACTTAAAATCAATTCTAGCACCAATGAAACTTAAAGGAACATCAAAGGATAAATGTGATGTAGATCTGAATGGGAAAAAACTACAGGGGTTCTACCCATCTCTAACTTGCAAATATTCTAATCTTGTAAATATTCCAAAAAACAAAAAGGAAGGGAGGTGGATTTTTCTCCTTAAGACACTACAACCTAATGGCCTTAATATAGAGTTTTAAATTAACTGTTTCCTTACAGAAGATTTTTGCCCCTTTCTTTCCCTTTATGCACTTCACACACTCTTTACCTTTATGCACTTCACACATTCTTATGATTTACATTTTCTGTCTCAGTTTTTGAGGTGGGCTTCTCTTCATCTTTTCTAGGTAATTATCTTCCTAGATTTTCTAAAAATAGTTTTAGTGCAGTCATTATGACTGCATTATATGTGATTTAATATATATTTATTATGTTGATCTACTATGTTCCCTTTATTAAAATTATGTCACATTGGTATATAGGATTTGTGATATGCATTTGTTATATAGGATTTGTAAAATGTGCTTGAATTTTCTAATATTCTAGCCCTTATTTTTAATACACCATATGTGTTCTTTATATATCATACACCAAAGAAACACTATGAAAGATCTATTTCTAGAGAAATTGTTCCCTATCCCTTTATCTAAGAAACGATTATATATTTTTTTTTTAATTCCAAATTATCCTTCTTATCTATCAGATATATGTGTATATTTTATTTAATACATCCCTTTGTTTTTTCCCCATGTCTTGCACAATCATGGACCATTATATATTTTTATGTGTTTTAACAGTGCTAATCACTTATGCAAATTTGCCTGTGCTTGGTGTAGATGGGGATATAAATAGCGGCACAATCACATTCCAAATTAGAGTTTGAAAAAGCTCTTCCCAAGGCTGAAACACGTTACTCTACTCTGTGTGTTTGCTGTAATTGGGCTTTCATAGCCCTGCTAAAATTTTAACTCTGTGAGGTGACAAGTCTTTTAAGTTTACCGCTTCATCTGAACGCTGCAAAACTGAAAGACTTATATCACAGATGCTGAAAAGTGTCCACCTTCGGTTCTCACTATTGTAAATAACAGACTGATTACAGTGACGCCGCCTGAGGTCTGCATAGTCGGATTGTTTGTTTACAGCTTGAAAGAAAATGCAGTTATCGGAGACCAAGTCACAATAGCTGGTGTAAGTAAGACTTGTCACCTTTTTGTTGTGGATCCTTTTGTGCTTCTCATTTGAATCTCCTTGTATTCCTGCGTTTCTGGCTTTTTCCGTACTTTGAAAGGAATACTTCAAAGACTCTTTTCAACATCTTCTCTGAAAGATTTTTTGTGGTTTGTCATGTGTATTTTTAACCTTATATACTTTTAATGTTAATTACATTATCCGCTGTATCAAACTTTATGTTCTAAGTATCGTTTTGATACGACACTTTGCTACATTTTGTATATGTTCGTTTTTATGAATGGTTTCATGTTATGTGAAATATTAAATTGAACATAATTTTTAAATGTTATTCTTGACAAAATATCTCTTATATTTATGTTTCACTGTATTTTGTTTGGGGATTTGTATACATATTTCTCCAGTATTCACTAACTTTTTCACAGACCCCTTAGTTTCCCGATATATATTTATATTTGCTCTTTAGTGTGTACACATATTACACATTCCCATTTAGGGTATCATTTATATTTCTGTCATTTCTGTTACTAATTAAGCCATTTTCTCAGTGGCACACAGTACTCTGTCTCTTTTTAAGGAGACAGAATTTGGCGTAAACAGCATGAAAGCAGGGATCCATTCTGCCTTGTATCAACGGTTCAGGCTGGTGGTGGTATAATGGTGTAGGGGATATTTTCTTGGCACACTTTGGGCCCCTTAGTACCAACTGAGCATTGTTTAAATGCCACGGCCTATCTGAGTATTGTTGCTGACCATGATCATCCCTTTATGACTACAATGTACCCATCTTCTGATGGCTACTTCAAGCAGGATAATGCACCATGTCACAAAGCTCAAATTATCTCAAACTGGTTTCTTGAACATGACAATGAGTTCATTGTACTCCAATGACCCACACAGTCACCAAATCTCAATCCAATAAAGCATCTTTGGGATGTGGTAGAACGCAAGATTCGCATAATGGATGTGCAGTCAACAAATCTGCAGCAACTGCATGATGCTATCACGTAAATATGGAACAAACTGTCTGAAGAATGTTTCTAACACCTTTTTGAATCTATGCCACGAAGAATTAAGGCAGGTTTGAAGGCAAAAGTGGGTCCAACCGGGTACTAGCTAGGTGTACCTAATAAAGTGGCCGTTGAGTGTATATGTATATGATAATATACATATATATTTATACACATTATAACACATAAATATATATGTGTACAAGCATATACATATATGTTTATTGGGAACACATTGTTCCAATAGATCACAATGTAAAGACACCTTTCAGTGCCGTTTTTTTTCTAACACCCCACTCCCACCAACTTTAACCCCAAAGAACTGCCTAGTGCAGTTATTTTATTAAAAAATAAAGATGCTGACCTCTGGTTAATTTTATAAGCTCTAATTGCTACGGCGAGCTCACGGTATCAATAAGAAGTCACTTGTAATGGCTGGTTAATTACCTTACTCCTACAAACGGGTAAATTTGCCCATTTGCGGGAGAGCAGTAATTTAGCACTCCACTTGTAATTTAGCCCATAATTTATTTATATGTTAGACAGTTATGGATATTTGTATACCGTACCATGAACAATGTTCCTTCTAATTTTCTTGAGCACTGTGCTAATTTGTTTTTTATTTTTTTGGCTAAATGACTAAAGTGTGTGCACAATTTATTCTTAAGAGTAGTCAAACTTAAAAATGCTGTAAAGCTAATAGCACACATACACAAACTCACACATAGGGGGTCAATTTATTAAATGGTGAGTCCATGTCTGCTCAACATTACTAAATGCAGACAGCATACGCTGTTGGCATTTACCATTGCACAAGCATTTCTAGTGAAATGCTTGTGCAATGCTGCCCCCTGCTCACCAGCGGCCAATCGGCTGCTAGCATGGGTTGTCAATCATCCTGATCGTATCAGATTGGAATGATTTCAGTTGCCACCTTCTTAACTTCTGTTTCTGGTGAGCCAGACACAATGGGTGTATAAAGCAGCATCCACTGCTTGTTAAATCTTCCCCATAGACTTTCACACACACACACACACACACAGTCACACATATACTGTCTCACAAACTCACACGTTTACTCTCTCACACAAACACACGAACACTCGCGCACATTAAACACTCCTTCACACACACACATGCACTCTCACACACACACACACATGCACTCTCACACACACACACTCAGGGGTCTTTTTATTATGCTCTGATCTAATTATCAGCCTGCAGCCGAGAGTTAAAGGGACATGAAACCCAAAAAATTTATTTCAGGATTCAGATAGAGAATACAATTTTAAACAAGTTTCCAATTTACTTCTATTATTTAATGTGCTTCCTTCTCTTGTTTTCATTTGCTGAAAGGTTTATCTAGGCCAGCTCAGGAGCAGCAAAGAACCTAAGTTCTAGCTGTTGATTGGTGGCTGCATATATATATATTGATTGTGATTGGCTCACCCATGTGTTCTGTTAGAAACCAGTAGTGCATTGCTGCTCCTTCAAAAAAATGATACAAAGAGAATGAAACAGATTAGATAATAGAAGTAAATTTGAAAGTTGTTTAAAGTTGTATTCTCTATCTGATTTATGAAAGAAAATTTTTGGGTTTCATGTACCTTTAAGAAGCAGCGGTCCTCAGACTGCTGTTTCTTTACCCACTACATCATCTGTTATGTGGCAAATGTCAATCCTCTTCAGAAATTTCCGATTGGGGATAAAGACATCCCCTGTTCACATGCGTTTGGCTGCGGGTGAGCAGGGGGTGCGGTTGAACATTTCCACCTGCAATGATAAATGCAGGCAGCCTAATGCTGCCTGCAAGAGGCAATGCCCGGCAGATAGGGGCAAAGAAGATGTATGCCCCTGCCCTTCTGGACATTAAAAAAAAAAAAAAAAAAACACCTTAATGCCATACACACACTCTCTCTCACATACACATTCTCTCACACTCTCACATATTCTCTCTCACACACACACGCTCTCAGACACACACACTCTCTCTCACATAAACATTCTCTCACACTCTCACACATTCTCTAACACACGCTCTCACACACACACACACTCTCTCTCACATACACATTCTCTCACACTCTCACACATTCTCTCACACACACGCTCTCACACATACACATTCTCTCTCGCATACACATTCTCTCACACTCTCACACATTCTCTCACACACACACATGCTCTCTCACACACACACACTCTCTCTCATACATATTCTCTCACACACACGCTCTCTCACATACACACACTCTCTCACATACACATTCTCTCACACTCTCACACATTCTCTCACACACATGCTCTCTCACATACACATTCTCTCACACACACACATGCTCTCACATACACACACACACACTCTCTCACATACACATTCTCTCACACTCTCACACATTCTCTAACACACGCTCCCACACACACACACACACTCTCTCTCACATACACATTCTCTCACACTCTCACACACACACACTCTCACACACACACATTCTCTCTCACATACACATTTTCTTACATTATCACACATTCTCTCACACACACACGCTCTCACACACACACACTCTCTCTCACATACACATTCTCTCCTACTCTCACACATTCTCTCACACACACACATGCTCTCAAACACACACACTCTCACATACACATTCTCTCACACTCTCACACATTCTCTCACACACACACACTCTCACTCACTCACTCACTCACTCACTCACACACAGACACTACCTCACACAGATTCTCTCACACACATACTCACTCTCTTTCACACACAGACTCTCTTTTACACACATTTTCAAAGACTCACTTACACACTCTCACACTGTCACACACACTCATTCTAACACACACTGTCACACAGACTCACACACACTCTGTTACACACACTCATACACAAACCCTCTCACACACAAAAAATGTCACACTCACTCTCTTTCCCACACACATTCTCTATAACACACTCTCTCACACAGGTGCATAGGTACTCACACACAGACACTCTTAATTCTCACCCACACACACATGCACATACACACACAAAAACTTTCACACGGACTCTCTATTTTACACAGGAGATTTCAAAATATATTATACTGCAGTATTACTTGCAGTTTAAATTAAAACAGTTTTTACTTAATATTTGTAACGTATAAATGCTACTCGTTTATATGCATAATAGAAATTCTTTTAGGTACTTCACAAGAAAATGTTTTAGTACAATGTCCCTTTTATGAGTCTGGACTATAATAATGAAGAGTATTGCAAGCTCTTTTTTAGTATCAACTTATATGTTTAGGTACTAAATCACTGATTATTTACAGGATTTGATTATTAGCTGGCATTGCAGTACAACTATTTAAAGGAATAGAATTTGGAAATGATAAATGAAGTCTGTGAAAAAAAACTATTTGTGTAAAAGTGTCTTGCAAGGATCGTTTTTATAAAATTTATTTTTTACGTAGAAGATTGTTTTAAATGTTACTTTGAGTGAAGTATGTAGTTTAGTTAATATGTTAAAGTGAATGTACATTTAGATGATAAAATTCATAAAAATTTACATTTCACTTGTGTTGTGAAAATACTTACCTTTTAATCTTGACAGCTGCTGCATTAGTTCCCCCGCCTGTTACAAAGACCCCAAGTTATCAAGGTCTGGCGGACCTGATCCGACAGTGTGGATCAGGTCCGCCAGACCTCGCTGAATACGGCCTGCAATACGCTCGCCATATTCAGCATTGCACCAACAGCTCACAAGAGCTGCTGGTGCAACGCCGCCCCCTGCAGACTCGCGGCCAATAGGCCACCAGCAGGGGGTGTCAATCAACCCGATCGTACTCAATCAGGTTGATTTCCGGCGATATGTGTCCGCCTGCTCAGAGCAGGTGGACAGGTTATGGAGCAGCGGTCTTAGTGACCGCTGCTTCATAACTGCTGTTTCTGGTGAGTCTGAAGACTCGCCAGAAACAGGGACCATCAAGCTCCATACGGAGCTTGATAAATAGAGCCCAAAGCCTCTTCCCGGGTCTAAAATGAGGAATCCGGCTTCCTCCAATAACACTGATTCCCCCAGGGGGGCCGTGATTGGAGGATGACGATCCATTATTTCTGACGAATGAAGAGGCTTGCGACGACCGGGGGAATCGCAGGAGCGGCTGTCAAGATTAAAAGGTAAGTATTTTCACAACACGAGAGAAATGTAAATCTTGATGAATTAAAGTGCCCATGTTTTTAATCGGATTTTTAAAAACCAGGCACTTTATCGTCTAAATTTACATTCACTTTAATTGAATGAGTAACTGCTAAGAAATATTTTACTCTTTTTATTATTAATATTATTTATTATTATTTTTGTCATTCAGCCTATTTGTGCATGACAACCCATTTACGAAAAACAGCTTTTCATCGATGTTCCCTTGCACTGCAAACCGTGGTTCAATGGTTGTCTAGTGAATGGCACTCCTAAACCTTCAAAGGGAGTATCGGTGATATCATTAATTATGTGTGGTTATGTCACAGAGTGGCAGGTTAGTGTAGCTGTACGCGAGCTGGTGCGGGGGTAGGTGATTCAAACGCTTCAATCTCAGCTCCCTAAGCAGAAATTAGGGTCCTTCATTTGAAAGAGAATTCCCTGCTTTTTCACGAAAAACCTGAAATGTGCAGAGAACCCCAATACATTTTTTAGTGGAAAAAGTGCTTTAAAAAAAATAATAATAATAATAAAATAAGTAGAATTTGTCTGTATAACTAGGTGATCACTGTGGTAACAAAAATAAACATTTTCAATAATTTTTCATTGCAGCCTTTTTCACATTGAATTAAATGTAAATATAATAATAATTTATTCTAAATCTGCTGGGCCTGCTGGAAAAACAAAACAAAACTATATAATTTGCATGGGTCAATCAGTGTAATATAACTTGTAATAGCATTTAAAGGGACAGTCGTCACCAGAATTTTTATTGTTTAAAAAGATAGATAATCCCTTTATTACCCATTCCCCAGTTTTGCACAACCAACACTGTTATATTAATACACTTTTTACCTCTGTGATTACCCTGTATCTAAGCCTCTGCAAACTGCCCCCTTTGTTCTTTTGACAGACATGCATTTTAGCTAATCAGAGCTGGCTCACCTGAACTCCACTTGCATGGGCATAGTGGTATCTATATGACACACATGAACTAACACCCTCTGGTGAAAAACTGTCAAAATGCCCTGAGAGAAGAGACGGCCTTCAAGGGCTTAGAAATTAGCATATGAACCTCCTAGGATTAGTTTTCAACTAAGAATACCAAGAGAACAAAGCAAAATTGGTGATAAAAGTAAATTGGGAAATTGTTTAAAATTGCATTCTCTATCTGAATCATGAAAGTTTGGACTATACTCTCCCTTTGAATTTAAGCAGCAAAAAATAGAGCTCAAAATCAGCTTTGTGTGAAAAATAGGATTAGCAGTGAAAGGGTTAATTTTGAAAAAAATGTATAACGTGCAGTTCAAAATAAAATAAAACATTAATTTAACTGTATTAAAACGTAGAAAAGAAATGTTAAAAGTATTAATATATCTGGCATTTTTTACAAGGATCTTGTTTGTTCACATACACTGCTAGATTACGAGTTGTGTGTTAGGGTAAAAAAGCAGCGTTAAGATGTCCTAACGCTGCTTTTTTACGCCCGCTGGAATTACGAGTCTTGAAGGTTTAGGGACACCGCACACTTTTTTGGCCTTACCGCAAAACGACTTACGTAAACTTAGTTAAGTCTTTTTTCTATGGGACTTCCAGAGCGCCGTTATTATGAGTCTGTCCTGGGAGGCCAAAAAGTGAGCGGTACACCCTCTACCGTCAAGAGTCAGTAGTTAAGAGTTTTATGGTACAACGCCATAACATAAAACTCATAACTAAAGTGCTAAAATGTACACTAACACCCATAAACTACCTATTAACCCCTAAACAAAGGCCCTCCCACATCGCAAATACTAAAATAAAAATTTTAACCCCTAATCTGCCGCTCCAGACAACGCCGCCACCTACATTATATTTATGAACCCCTAATCTGCTGACCCCAACTTCGCCAACACCTACATTATATTTATTAACTAAGTCTAACCCTAAACCTAACACCCACTAACTTAAATATAATTTAAATAAATCTAAATAAATATTCCTATCATTAACTAAATTATTCCTATTTAAAACTAAATACTTACCTTTAAAATAAACCCTAAGCTAGCTACAATATAATTAATAGTTACATTGTATCTAGCTTAGGTTTTATTTTTATTTCACAGGCAAGTTTGTATTTATTTTAACAAGGTAGAATAGTATTTAAATAGTTATTCACTATTTAATAACTACCTAGTTAAAATAAATACAAATTTACCTGTAAAATAAAACCTAACCTTACACTAACACCTAACACTACACTACAATTAAATAAATTAACTAAATTAAATACAATTACCTAAATTAAATTAAATTAGCTAAAGTACAAACCCCCCCCACTAAATTACAGAAAATAATAAACAAATTACAGAAATTTAAACTAATTACACCTAATCTAATAGCCCTATTAAAATAAAAAAAAAACCTAGCCTAAACTAAACTGCCAATAGCCCTTAAAAGGGCCTTTTGCAGGGCATTGCCCAAAGTAATCAGCTCTTTTACCTGTAAAAAAAAATACAAACAACCCCCCAACAGTAAAACCCACCACCCACACAACCAAACCCCCAAATAAAATACTATCTAAAAAAAACCTAAGCTCCCCATTGCCCTAAAAAGGGCATTTGGATGGGCATTGCCCTTAAAAGGGCAATTAGCTCTTTTCTCGCCCTAACCCTAATCTAAAAAATAAAACCCACCCAATACACCCTTAAAAAACCTAACACTAACCCCCTGAAGATCAACTTACCAGGAGACATCTTCATCTAAGCCGGGCGAAGTGGTCCTCCAGACGGGCAGAAGTCTTCATCCAAGCTGGGCAGGAGTGGTCTTCCAGACGGGCAGAAGTCTTCATCCAAGCCGGGAGCGGAGCGGGTCCATCTTCAAGACATCCGACGCGGAGCATCCTCTTCTGGCGACGACTAAAACCAAATGAAAGTACCTTTAAGTGACATCATCCAAGATGGCGTCCCTTAGATTCTGATTGGCTGATAGAATTCTATCAGCCAATCAGAATTAAGGTAGAAAAAATCCTATTGGCTGATGCAATCAGCCAATAGGATTGAGCTGGCATTCTATTGGCTGTTCCAATCAGCCAATAGAATGCAAGCTCAATCCTATTGGCTGATTGGATCAGCCAATAGGATTTTTTCTATCTTAATTCCGATTGGCTGATAGACTTAGGTCTTTAACTCTAATACCTGATCTTAACACCGGAACTTTTCATCAGTCAGGCCGTGAGTCACTGCACAGCTTAGTTGGCGCTCAAACTAGCTCTCCTGTTGCAGTAACTGTGTTTCAAAATTTACTGGATTCTGGAACATAAAACGTTCACTTTTGCAACAAATACTCCCACTTGTAACTGTCAACAATTGCCATATCACTGTGCCTTTAAGACAAGTTCTCCTCCCCAAACATATCCTATTTAAATTCCACTTTTCCCAGAAGACATTGCTTGATTATTAAAGAGCATTTGAGACTACAACTTGTCTCTTTGTATTCTTAGGTTTATTAAGCCAAACTTTAATACTGAGCTGAACTTAACTTTTATTTTTATTTATTTCTTTTTTCTGCATTTTCCTTTATCAAAAGGATTATCCTTTTGTTTGCTTAATCTAACTCCTAACATCAAGGAGTGTTTATCTATGTTATACTAACAGCTGCGTGACTCTGCAGCTCAAATTGCTTCAGCCTAGATTCAGACGCACAGACTGGTGCTGACGTCATCTCCGTTATCCCTTACACTCTGCGCAGCACGCCAGAGTCGGTAACCGCTGCTGTCTTCAGTCGCTGCTTTCCTGTCTCCACTGCAGTCGCACGGATCTCCATTACTTAAGTAAGACACACGTCCTCTTGCAAACTTTAAAGCTCTGCATCAAAGGTATGTGCACCAACGGTTTTATAAAAAGCAAGCTTGGACATAATCTGAGGGTAATGCATTACTGAATGAACTTATGTGTAACACGTCTCTGCCATTTGTTTGTGATCATTTTACATCTTTATCTGAATACTATGATACAAACCTCATTTGCGCAATATTACACTGAATCACCAATTAATAATATCATTATCAGTATTATATTTTTCATCATTATCTCATTCCATAACTTATGTCTGATCTTACTTTATTTATTTAAAGAGTCTGTCACAACTATGGAGAATAATAGTTTATGACTTTAAGCACAAATCCACTAATAAATTTGTAATCACACAGGTACCTTATATCTAAAATATGATATTAATGGTGATTGTGATTACATACATTTCCTATTTCCATATAATTAAAATACATATTAACTAGTAGAGATTCAGACCTGTATTCTCACAGAATAATCAAGCCCATAAAAATATTAATACTCAGACACATATTTTTAGGTACAACATGGATCCAATAGAAATGGCCAACCAGATCTCCTCACTTAATCAAAAAGTGGAAATTTTGGCTCAAGGACTAACCGAACTAAAAAATGAAAACAGCAGTCTAAAACAAGTAATAAATGAATTTGTAACCCAAAAAACTAATGAGACACCTGAACCACAGGTTAATCCTCCAACTCCATTCGCTGGTGATCGCACGAAATTTCGTGAATATAAAAATGCTTGTATACTTCTATTCACCCTAAAACCACAAACCTACCGTTCTGACAAGATCAAAGTTTTTACAGCTATCTCCTATCTCACTGGAGAGCCCAGAGCATGGGCAGATAGATTTCTTGAATCAGAAGACCCCATTCTAAATTCCCTTGAAAACTTTTTTCAAACAATGGCCATACTTTATGATGATATTAATAAACAGCAAACCGCTGAACACAAATTAAGATCCCTTAAACAGGGAAAAAGACCAGTGGAAGATTACATAGCGGACTGATTCAGAGTGGAACTCAGTTAGCCTGAAAAACCAGTTCCGCCTAGGCTTATCTGAACATTTAAAAGATGAACTGTCTAGAGTGGATTTCCCTGAAAGCTTGGATGCACTAATCAAATTGTGCATAGCAATGGATAGAAGGTATCGCGAAAGGTATTAAAGGTATCGCGAAAGGAAGACTGAAAAACACTTTTATGAAACCACTCCCAAAAGATCTTTCCAAACTTATCAAGATAAAACCCAAACGAGTCCCATACCAATGGAGATAGGTACCATTTGCGGACCTCTTAGTTTGGAAGAAAAACAAAGGAGAAGGTCAGCTAATCTCTGTCTCTATTGGACAAAGATCATGATGTTGCCTCCTGTCCAATTCTTTCCCGTCAAAAGAAGGGTAAGTTATCGCTTAATTGTGCATGTGAAAAATTCAAAAACCCATTACACCTATCATTAAAATTGTCTTTACAGTGGGACAGTCAGCAACTTCAGAACGAAGCCATTATTGATTCCGGAGCTGATGGTTTATTTCTTGTTGAATCAATAGTTAAACAAAATAAAATACCTATTCTGCAGAAATCCTCTCCTGTCTTTATAAGGGTAATAGATGGGACACATATTTTAAAAGGACCTATCACTCACCACACAATACCATTATTAACCATCACAACAGATGGACACAAAGAGTTTCTTACATTTGACATAATTCCTAGTTCAATTCACTCTATAGTACTTGGGTTACCGTGGTTACAAAAACATAACCCATCCATAGACTGGTCCCAAAATAAAATCACCTTCACTTCACAGTATTGTCAAAAGACATGTTACCCATATGTTAACATTGGACACATAAGTCCTACATTACCACATGAATATCATGATTTCAATGACGTGTTTAATCTTAAAAACGCTGAAACACTCCCACCTCATAGGCATTTTGATTGCACCATTGACACTAAACCAGGGGTAGAGATACCATCAGGAAAAATATTTCCTCTCTCACAAAAAGAATTAAATCATCTAAGAGAATATTTAGATGAAAACCTAAGAAAAGGTTTCATATCCCCATTTTCATCACCAGTTGCCTCTGCTATCTTTTTTGTTACAAATAAAGATGGCACACTCAGACCAATAATAGATTACCGAGCCCTAAACTCTGTCACCATAAAAAATAGATACCCATTACCACTCATCCCGGAAATAATTGAACGCCTTACTGGTGCAAACATCTTTACCAAGTTAGACCTAAAAGGTGCATACAATTTAATACGTATGAAATCTGGAGATGAGTGGAAGACAGCTTTCAAAACAAGATATGGGCTATTTCAATATAATGTTATGCCCTTTGGTTTAACGAACGCCCCCGCCACATTCCAGTTCTTCATAAATTAAATCTTTAAAGAACTCATGGATGTGTGTGTTATTGTCTATCTAGACGATATTCTTATCTATTCTAAAACACTAGAAGACCATAGAAAACATGTAAGATGGGTTCTCTCAACTCTTCATGATCATCAGTTGTACGCCAAAATGGAAGAATGTCAGTTCCACAAAGACACCATTAAATTTTTGGGATATATAATTTCTCCCAAAGGCATTCAAATGGATCAAGAAAAGGTAACAGCCATAATCAATTGGCAAACACCAACTACTTTGAAATCTTTACAAAGATTTCTAGGTTTCTCAAACTTTTACAGGAAATTCATTAATCAATATTCTACCATAGTACAACCCTTAACCCGTCTGACAGGAAAACAAAAATTTGTTTGGGATTCTAATGCTGAGCAAGCCTTTCACAAATTAAAGGAGAAATTTACAACAGCTCCTATTTTGAGAATACCTGATCCAGATTTGCCATACACCTTGGAGGTGGATGCCTCAAATGTTGGAATTGGTGCTATACTTATGCAACCCGGAAAACAAAATAATCAACTTTATCCTATCGCTTATTATTCTCGAAGATTAACTCCTGCAGAGTCAAATTATTCAATAGGCGATAAGGATTTTGTTAGCAATGAAATCGGCAATGGAACATTGGCGACATCTCTTGGAGGGGACTACAATCCCTATCCAGGTTTTCACTGATCATAAAAACCTTCAATATTTGAAGAAAAATAAAACTCTATCTTCAAGACAGGTACGGTGGGCTCTTTTCCTGGATAGGTTTAATTTTTTACTAACTCATATACCAGGTACAAAAAATGTAAAAGCTGATGCTTTATCCCGATCTTTTGAAACTACAGAATATTATCATATTAATACATATATCATTCCACCAACTAAAATTATTGCTGCTACAGTTTTAGAGACTTCTGACATTTTCCAAGCACAAAATTTGGATTCTCAGATTCCACCAATTCGTACTCCAGATTCTGAATCTGGACTATATATGAATAATGGATTGATATATGTTCCACCAACTCTAAGGAACCAGATCATCCAACAGCATCATGATTCCCCTTTGGCTGGTCATCCAGGCATTGAAAAAACAGCCGAACTAGTAGGTAGGGAATACTGGTGGCCACAGATGAAAACTACCATTCAGTCATATGTGATAAATTGTCACACCTGCGCTAAGAAAAAGAAGGAACACCATAAGCCCTATGGTCTCCTTACACCTCTACCAATACCCATAAAACCTTGGGATATGATAGGTATCGACTTTATTGTAGATTTACCCATCTCAAATGGTCACAACACTATAATGGTGGTAGTAGATCATTTAACTAAAATGGCCCATTTCATCCCTTTAAAAAGAACGCCAACTGCTTATACAACTGCAAAGTACTTTCACAGTCATGTAGTTAAACTACATGGTTTACCAGCATCCATTGTAACTGACCGCGGAAGTCAGTTCACTTCAAAATTTTGGAGATTCCTATGTAAAACTTTGCAAATCTCACTCAGACTAAAGACTGCTTTCCATCCACAGTCAAATGGTCAAACGGAACGCCTAAATCAAACTCTCGAACAGTACTTGAGATGTTTCATTTCATCTCAACAAGATGATTGGTATGACTGGTTACCTAGCGCAGAGTTTGCTTATAATAATTCAATCAATACTTCAACAAAAGTCTCTCCCTTTTATGCAACTTATGGTTTTCATCCACGATCTTATCCAAATACTCTTACATGTTCTCATTCTCCATCAGTTTCCAATTACACTGAGTCTTTGAAAGATGTTATGGAAACTTTACAGAACCATTTGATTACTGCTAAAGAAACTCAGAAAAAATACTATGACAAAAAGAGAATTCCATCTCCAGAATACAAACCTTAAGATATTGTATGGTTATCCACAAAGAATATTAAATTACCTGTGCCAAGTAAAAAACTTGCTGATCAGTACATCGGACCATTTCCAATACTTAAGGTTCTTAATGAGAATGCGGTAACTTTGAAATTGCCTTCCACTATGAGAATTCACCCCTCATTCCATGTGTCGTTATTAAAGCCATTTATGGGTACCACTCTCCCATCCACGGACACCACTCTTCTCACTTTACCTGATCCTCTGGATTACGAAGTTGATGGAATCCTGGACTCTAGAATTCGTAGGAAAAATCTTGAATACTTAGTACATTGGAAGGATTATGGTGATGATGAGAACTCATGGGTTCCTATCAGGGACTTAAATGCACCTGACTTATTGAAGGATTTTCATGTTCGCTTTCCCTGTAAACCGGGTCTTCGGACTGTTGGGGGGGGCTCCTGAATGGGGGGATCTGTCAACAATTGCCATATCACTGTGCCTTTAAGACAAGTTCTCCTCCCCAAACATATCCTATTTAAACTCCACTTTTCCCAGAAGACATTGCTTGATTATTAAAGAGCATTTGAGACTACAACTTGTCTCTTTGTATTGTATTTTTCTGCATTTTCCTTTATCAAAAGGATTATCCTTTCGTTTGCTTAATCTAACTCCTAACATCAAGGAGTGTTTATCTATATTATACTAACAGCTGCGTGACTCTGCAGCTCAAATTGCTTCAGCCTAGATTCAGACGCACAGACTGGTGCTGACGTCATCTCCATTATCCCTTACACTCTGCGCAGCACGCCAGAGTCGGTAACCGCTGCTGTCTTCAGTCGCTGCTTTCCTGTCTCCACTGCAGTCGCACGGATCTCCATTACTTAAGTAAGACACGCTTCCTCTTGCAAACTTTAAAGCTCTGCATCAAAGGTATGTGCACCAACGGTTTTATAAAAAGCAAGCTTGGACATAATCTGAGGGTAATGCATTACTGAATGAACTTATGTGTAACACGTCTCTGCCATTTGTTTGTGATCATTTTACATCTTTATCTGAATACTATGATACAAACCTCATTTGCGCAATATTACACTGAATCACCAATTAATAATATCATTATCAGTATTATATTTTTCATCATTATCTCATTCCATAACTTATGTCTGATGTTACTTTATTTATTTAAAGAGTCTGTCACAACTATGGAGAATAATAGTTTATGACTTTAAGCACAAATCCACTAATAAATTTGTAATCACACAGGTACCTTATATCTAAAATATGATATTAATGGTGATTGTGATTACATACATTTCCTATCTCCATATAATTAAAATACATATCAACTAGTAGAGATTCAGACCTGTATTCTCACAGTAACATAGAGGAACTTTGTGACTTCCATCCTAAAAATTGGAACGTTAAGGACTCACAAGATTATTGGAAGTCTCTACTTGGAACTCTAAGTTTTATTAAGGACTGTGCCCAAAGGTATGATATTAGGCAGTTTGAAACAAGATAAACTGTTTAATTTCTATTAATATTGTATCAATTTAATATATGTATAATATATGTATTTTGTTTGATGCCGGCATCTTTGTTTTTATTAATTAATGCTATTTTATTAAATAATATATATTTTATAAATATTGACATCAACCTTAGTTATTTTTTAGCTACACTGTATTGGATTATTGTATATATCTGTTTTATACACTGTATTTATGATTTGTTTACTCGTCTATATTATCAGTATCCACTCTAATTTTAGTTAGGCTTTAGTTTGACTTTATTGGAATATTGCATACTCACGTTTTATACACTATATCAATTATTCACATTAGTATCTTTATAAATATTATTTTTGACGATACACTTTATACATGCATCTTTTTCTTGCTAGAAGCTGATAGATATATTTATACCGATAAGCAGTTATTTTAGAAAGTGCTGGTATATATTTTTTTATATATTTGGCTGCTTATGAATTATCCTATGATGTCATTCTAGAACTTTATCTCTTTATTATTTACACGTATGCACGTTCTTACACCATCTACACTATCTATTACTTTCACATATTCACTGATTTACATTCTCTTCAGCTGTCCCTCTAATTTGTTTGTTAAAATAAATACAAACTTGCCTGTAAAATTAAAATAAACCCTAAGATAGCTACAATGTAACTATTAGTTATATTGTAGCTAGCTTAGGGTTTATTTTACAGGTAAGTATTTAGTTTTAAATAGGAATTATTTAGTTAATGATAGGAATATTTATTTAGATGTATTTAAATTATATTTAAGTTAGGGGGTGTTAGGTCTAGGGTTAGACTTAGGTTTAAGGGTTAATAACTTTAATATAGTGGCGGCGATGTTGGCGGCGGCGCATTAGGGGTCAATAAATGTAGGTAGGTGGCAGCGATGTTAGGGACGGCAGATTAGGGGTTAATAATATTTAACTAATGTTTGCGAGGCGGGAGTGCGGCGGTTTAGGGGTTAATATGTTTATTATAGTGGCGGCGACATTGGGGGCGGCAGATTAGGGGTTAATAAGTGTAGGTAGGTGGCGGCAACATTGGGGGCGGCAGATTAGGGGTTAATAAATATAATGTAGGTGTCGGCGATGTTGGGGCCAGCAGATTAGGGGTTCATAAGTATAATGTAGGTGGCGGCGGTGTCCGGAGCGGCAGATTAGGGGTTAATAAATATAATGTAGGTGTCGGCGATGTTGGAGGCTGCAGATTAGGGGTTAATAAGTGTATGATTAGGGGTGTTTAGACTTGGGGTTCATGTTAGGGTGTTAGGTGTAAACATAACCTTTATTTCCCCATAGGAATCAATGGGGCTGCGTTACTGAGTTTTACGCTGCTTTTTTGCAGGTGTTAGACTTTTTTTCAGCCAGCTCTCCCCGTTGATTCCTATGGGGATATTGTGCACTAGCAAGTACGACCAGCTCACCGCTGTCTTAAGCAGCACTGGTATTGGAGTGCAGTAATGAGCAAAATTTTGCTCAACGCTCACTTCTTGTCTTTTAACGACGGGTTTCTGAAAACTCGTAATACCAGTGCTGCAGGTAAGTGAGCGGTGAGGGAAAACTGCTTGTTAGCACCGCACATCCTCTAACGCAAAACTCATAATCTAGGTGACAGTAAATTGAAATCTGTTGTTGCAATACAAAAAAAAAAACTTTGGAATGTCCCACTTTAGTTCTTATTTCATGAAAACTGATTTTTTTTTAATTCACTTTATTAAATGCCTACATTGCTTAAATTCCTTTTTTATGTAATATACTGCTTTTTTCTTTTTCCTTATAAATTAATGTTATTGTACTTGAGTATTATATATTTCTGTAACATTATATATTGAATTGTAAGTATGTAATGCTCCACTGTAACCTTGATCAATTTAACAAGTGAGTTTTCTGTTACTTATATTATCCTCAGTTACCTAGACCAAATTTAAGATTTATTTGATATCTTTGCATCTAATCCTAGACTGCAAAGCCAACCTATTAGGCAATGTGCAGACAAGACTTTATACATTCATTTATATAGTCTTTTCTTATAAAATTGGCATTTGTCTTGTACAGTCTTTTATTCTATAGCCCCAGAGTTTGTAAGAGATGGGACCTGACATTTTCAGAACTGTTCTTTCTGTTTTTAAATTATTTGGTTTTGAACTTTACAAATCAAAAATGTATTGTTTTTTTACAATACATTTTGATATTTTCCAATGCCCAAAATCTGTTGACTTAAAATTGTTGATACTTTTGGTCCCATATATTATACTGCAAGCAACCAAGTTTCCCAGTCAAGGAACCTGTCCATCAGTTTTTAAAGGGAGCAAGGCAGCATTATCTGCTGGAATTTATGATTGCACAAGCTATTGGTTGTGCAACCTTGCCCTTGGGCATCCAATTTGACAAACATAGCTTGTCAATCATCCAAAATGTTTTGGGTCCTCCACTTCTGAATTGGAGTAGAAAGTAGTATAGCAATGCTTGTACAATGCCGTTCCATGTCCGCTGGAGGCCAATCGGCCACTAGCAGGGGCTTTCAATTACCCCAATCTGATTAGTTTAGGATGATTTCAATGTGATTCAGATTTTAAGAAACTTTCTAATTTACTCCTATTATCAATATTTCTTCGTTCACTTGCTATCTTTATTTAAAAGAAGGCATCTAAGCTTCTTTTTTGGTTCAGAACTCTGGACAGTACTTTTTTATTGGCGGATTAATATATCCACCAATCAGAAAGAACAACCTGGGTTATTCACCAAAAATGGGCCGGCATCTAAACTTACATTTTTGCATTTCAAATAAAGATACCAAGAGAATAAAGAAAATGTAATAATAGGAGTAAATTAGAAAGTTGCTTAAAATCTCATGCTCTATCTGAATCACAAAAGAAAATTTCTGGGTTCAGTGTCCCTTTAAGAGTACTACTACTTAAAGTGAATGTCAACTTTCATGATAAAGTGCCCGGATAAAAAAAAAAAAAAAACTATTAAAAACAGGGCCACTTTCATTCATGAAAGTTTACATTGCAGCGGATTTTACAAATACTTACCTTCTTCTTATGAAACGCCGGATCGCTGATCCCCCCGCCTGCTTCTTCCTGCTGTACTTACACAGCAATGACGAAACCGACTTCCTCCAATCACGGCGTGGCCTCACCAGATGGACGCTCCTGGGGGGAAAGCTGTGATTAGAGGAAGCCGGTTTCGTCATTGCTGACGAAGTTCAGAAGACCTGCAGGCGTGGGGTTGGCGATCCAGCGTTACAGGAGAAGAAGTTAAGTATTTGTAAAATCCGCTGCAATGTAAACTTTTATGAATGAAAGTGCCCCTGTTTTTAATAGTTTTTGTTAAAACAATTGGCACTTTATCATAAAAGTTGGCATTCACTTTAAATATAGTTTCAGGTGAGTCTGAAATGTCAGGGCCCCAAAGCTGCTTTCACATCTTGATAAATGGGGCCCCATATCTCAATTTTCTTTCTTGCATCTTTAGAAAGGCCTTGGTGAAAAAATAGAATACTCCCTTCCCTTTAAATTGGAACACACCCTTGTTATGCTTGGATGTTTACAGATATAGAAAAAACAACCTTTTGAGGAAATAAAACCAAAAGTATGGACTCCAGGGGTGATCTGCAAAATGATAATCGCTAAAGACAACTGTTTCATAGCTCTATATATACAGTACATACACTGTCCTAGAGATTGTGTTGAAGAAAAAACTATTCTACTTGTGTTACTATACTCTGTTATTGTTGAATAAGCTTGCTGTTGAACATAAAGGGACATAATACATTATTTTTTAATTTTTAATTTTTGTTTTTTAAAAGCTATCAGCACTATTCTACTTACAATGTGTATCAGGTTTTGATGCCAGTGTATCCAAGTGCGCATATGCAGAGATTGTGCTAGTCAGTTAGATCCATGCTATCCCGAAGTTATGTTCTGCCATGCAAACCCCAGGAGCTGTTCCTACAATGCTATCCCTCACAGGTTTGGGTGCGCTATCTCCTAAGTTGACAATGCTAAAAGCCAAAGCTAGTAATGCTATCCTTCTCTCTTCCTACATTCCTACATGAAGCTCTCTAAATCAAACTTGCACATGTGAAGCCACGCTAACGTTTAAAGGAGATATTGGTTAGTGTGCAGTGTCCAACACCAAATCATGTGGTATCCATACATGTCATAGTGACATCACACAAAGCCCTATAAATTATTCTGAAACCCTCCAAAACTTGCTTCATTTGTTACCTTAGCTCTCAGTTACCCACCTTGGTGTTCCTGGCTCTCCAGTTTATCCTACCTGTTTCCCACCCTTTGCTTCCTGTTGTCATCCAGCTTCTCAACCTTTGGCTCCCCAGTTCAACTTTGATTTATCTTACGTCTTGTTACCTAATGCCTGATTGGACTAATTATGGTTTGACCATGGCCTGGACTTTGACCCGCCAATTGCCTGCTCCGTGTTGATTTGACACCTGGCGGACTGTCTCATTATTGATGACCTCGGCCTTCCCTGATCTTGCCTGTTCCCTTGCCCTTTAATTGATTAATTGTCTGGTTGACCTTGGCTGATGTTCAACTTTGGCTTTGTAACTTCTCTGGCACTTTTACTAACCCTCACACCTACAACCTCTCTAGTATATCTGTTTCATGTACTGAAAAAACACAAAGAGAGAAAGAAGCGCCCACCGCATCTAAGTGCAGATTATATGTATAATTTTTATTATTAAAAAAAGTAAAGAATAACACTCACAATGTTAAAACTAAATACAGGCCTTGTATTATAAAACTTTGAAGTTGTCCCCGGCAGTGGTGTGTGCCGCTCCGGTCACGCTGCTTCCAAAATGGAGACTCCGCAACTGAGCTGAAGGGAGGTGTGTTCTCTGCTGGGCCAATAACCAGGAGGTGTTTTACCTATTTTTAACATTTACACCCTGGGACACAGAATATTTATATATAACAGGGTTGTTAGTTTTTTCAAACTGTGGGCAGCGTCTGTATTTATTCCTTTTCTTTCTGTTTCATGTACTGTATATACAGTATATGGGTTTCCTGATGTAAGAGAGTGCTAAATACCGGCAAGTGTGTTCCTATTCAACAACTTTTAGATAATTCTTACAAAAGCTAATGTTTATACCCACCTTGAAGAAAACACCCTTAACTGTCTATAGAAAGTTGATAACTCTTGCATTAAGTCTCAATTAGTTGAAGGATGATGGAAAATAGCAGATGTTTAATTTTGTTACTTCGAACAAGGGAAATGCCTTCAGCAAAGTAATTGTTATCTTTGCTTTTAAAGTTCTATGCTTTTTATAATTAAAATAGTATTCATTATTAGTGTTTATTTACTCTTTACCAAGGCTACTTTATCTAATCACTCTGTAGTTTACTGATTGTTCGCTGGCATGCCAACACAGAGGTCCATAGAATCTGAGCTTTATAAAGGGACATGAAACCCAAAATGTTTCCAATTTAATTCTATTATCTAATTTGCATCATACTCCTGTTACTCTTTGTTGAAGATAAGTAGCGTGCACATGTCTGGAGCACTACATGACAGGAAATAGTGCTGCCATCTAGAGCCTTTGTTAATGTATAACACTGTTGTGAAACTGCTGCCATATAGTATTGCACACTCCTGAACTTATCTTCCTGCTTTTCAACAAAGGATAACAAGAAAATTTGATAATAGAAGTAAATTTGAAAGTTATTTAAACTTGTATGTTCTATCTGAACTATGAAATATTTTTTGGGGGGGTTTATGTCCCTTTAATAAGGATGCACAATATTTTGTCAAAAATAATATAGAAGTCAATCACTAGCCTTTAGAAAAATATAATTTAAGTCTAAGGGGTAGATTTATCAAAACTTCAACTGATAATATGCAGGAACCCCACAATAAATTTGAAACAAGATTGATCCGTCGTAGTTAAAAAAGCATCAAGATCACCAAATGTTAAAACATGTGACGTAATATACGCTCCCGCAATCTAAATCTGACACAGATCGATGCTTGCGTCATTCCAGATATTCTGAATTCACATTTGACTCTATTTGAACCTCTTCCCAATTTATCAAACATTCAACAGGTACGCTCGCTTCAATTCCGACGCAGCGTACCTATCGTTCAAACCTCCACCCTTGAGGCGGGAATGTCATGGAAATCAGTGGGAGTCTGAAAACACAGAAAGGTTATGTTCGATCCTGCAAGACAATGAAGCATATTAGATAATAAGAGTAAATTAGAAACTTTATTAAAATTGTATACTCTTTCTAAATCAAACAATATTATTGCTCCAAATTTTGTCCGAAATATTGCTCCAAATTTTGTGCAAAGTATTGCCCCAAATTTGGTGCACTAGTAGATATGCTAATTTGGTGCACTCATCAGAACTTGTGCTATTTGTTACATTGTGTATTATACTTTGAAAGCATGTATATGTGGAATTAGTATTAAAGATAAACACTGATGCTGACATTAGGACACACAGTGTAATATTTTAGACAATGATTTTAAAATTCAAATGATGTTTGATTCAATATAATCTTAAACTGATAGCTCAAAGGGATAGTTTACCTACCATTAAACTGTCATGATTCAGATACAGCAGAAATTAAAATCACCTCTTTACTGTCATGGTATTTTCAGTGTCTTTTTTCCTTCTCTTGAATTTAATTTTCATTAAGAAATGTCATCTGATATGCCAGCCCATTTTGTAATACCTGTGTAGGGGTGATGTTTAAAACTAGACTGCAATCAGGAGGGGTTACACAGGTGCAGAGAGACTTGTAGTACAGTACATGCCTTAAACATGGTGCAAATAGATTTATATAAAAATAAATGAAGTTAGCTATATTATGTTATGTATTTATTTCATTTTTATCTCTATATCTACTAGTGCACCAAGTTTGGAGCAATACTTTGCACCGTTTGAAGAAATATTTTGCACCAAGTTTGGAGCAATATTTTGCATCAAATTTGGAGCAATATTGTCCCCTTGCTTTGTAATGAGAGACACAGATGTAACATAATCCATAAGTAGCAATGTATTTATTTCATTTTTATCCCTATATATACTAGTGCACCAAATTTGGAGCAATACTTTGCACCAAATTTGGATTATTACTTTGCACCAAATTTGCAGTAATAATATTGTTTGATTTAGAAAGAGTATACAATTTTAATAAAGTTTCTAAGTTCATGTTATATTTGCAATTATTCATGCTCATAATAATAATACATTTACACTATATACATATAGTGGTATAAATAAACACAGAGATATGAAAGACAACATTGTTTAGAACAAAAAAAGGAATTTAGGGACATGTAAATATGTTTGCAAAAGATTTCTGACATAAAACACACACACATATTTATTTATATATATATATATATATATATATATATATAAACACACACACACACAAAAGTATGTGCAAAGATATTTGTACAAATTCTAGCATTAATAATCATTTATTAAAAAACAAAAAAACATGAGGTAGGCATATCACGATTTATAGAAATACAAATACACATTAATTTATGTGGAAACATCATATATCAGTTTTTGGTATAACAAATACATATAAAATAACTTTCTTTCTTTGAGGTATTATTGTTTGTTCAGGTATAAATCTAGCTATTTCTTGGACATTAACAGGTGAGAAATAAAAGGTTAGCTTTAGAGAAATGTGCTTGTTCATGGTCAGTAATGAAATGGTATAAATAAAGTTGGAAAAAACAGAATATCCGCTACATTGATGACTCTTATTTATCAACTGTCTGATGATCATCGCTCCCTACTTGACGCACGTGTTTTTAACTGATTTTTTTTATAAATAAGGGCATCGTATGCAGATCCACAGCAGCGGTGTCTGCATCGAGAATGACACAATGATAAATAGGCCCCCAAATGTATTTTTGCAGATAAATCATTTGATCAGTTTTTTTTAAAGGATTGCGAGTGACAGCATAATGCTGAAAAATATGTGACTAACTCACTAATCCTACTCATTATCTATCAATCTATCTATCTATCTATCTATCTATCTATCTTTCTTTCTATCTATCTATCTATCTATCTATCTATCTATCTTTCTATCTATATACATATATATATACACTCACACACATACATATACACACCTGTGATCCCTTCCCCACCTAAACCTTGTCATATACCTTTTAATCACAGATAAAACAATGTTATAAATAAAACATATCTCTATCTATCTATCTATCTATCTATCTATCTATATCTGTCTGTCTGCCTGCCTGCCTGCCTGTCTGTCTGTCTATCTATCTATTTATCATTGCCTGTCTTTCTATCTGGGTTGTTTAGTCTATGATATTATTATTGTTACATTTTGTGTCATAATTTTGCTGAAATTATCATCTATCTATATTTTTTTTTATGATATTATTATTGTTTTACTATTTTCTTTACTGCTGTTAAGTTTCAAGATCACTTTCTCTTTCTGTCATGTCTTAATTTCTGTGTGTGGGGGGGGGTTCTACAATAGATATATGGGCATTGAAAGTATATGCATTTGATTTCTGTGTTCTTATCAGTGCCAACTGACAATATCTTTTTAAGTCTGTTTGGTAAAGTTACATAAATTTACATTAATAACATTTAAATATTTTCAGTAGAGGTGTGCATGTGCAAAAATTCAGTTTGGCCGAAACTTTCATTAGGAATATTCAAAAAACATACAGCTAGATTACAAGTTTTGCGTTATGAGAGAAAAAAGCATTGTTATGCTTCATAACGATGCTTTTTCCCTAAAGTCGCTATTACAAGTTTTGGAGGTATAGGTGTACCGCACACCTTTTTGGCCGTCACGCAACGTCAGTACCGCACTTTTAAAAAAGTCAATTTTCAATGGGACTTTCATAGCGCCTGTATTACAAGATTGCCTAGGTGGCCAAAAAGTGAGCGGTACACTCTATAACCACAAGAAATGTACCGCCATCTAACGTCAGTAGTTATGAGTTTTACGTTACAAAGCTGTAGCAAAAAACTCATAACTAAAGTGTTAAAAAGTACACTAACACCCATAAACTACCTATTAACCCCTCAACCAAGGCCCTCCTGCATCACAAACACTATAATAAATGTATTAACCCCTAATCTGCTGCTCTGGACATCGCCGCCACTTAAAAAATTTATTAACCCCTATTACGCCGCTCCCCGACATCGTCGCCACTATAATAAACTTATTAACCCCTAAACCGCCACCGACCTCCCGCATCGCAAACACTATTTAAAGATTATTAACCCCTAATTTGCCGTCCGCCCACACCGCAGCTATAATAAACCTATTAACCCCTAAACCACCGCCCTTCCGCATCACTACATAAATATATTAACCCCTAAACCTAACCCTAACGTAACCCTAAGCCTAAGTCTAACCCTAACCTTAACCTAACCCTAACACCCCCTAACTTAAATATAATTAAAATAAATCTAAATAAAACTTACAATTATTACCTAAATAACCTATTTAAAACTTAATAAAAACTTACCTGTAAAATAAAACCTAACCTGCCTTACAATAAAACCTAACATTACAATAAAATAAAAAATTTAAATTAATCAAATACAATTATCTAAATTACAAAAAAAAATAAACACTAAATTGCACAAAATAAAAAATGAAATTATCAAAAATAAAAACGAATTATTCCTAATCTAATAGCCCTATGAAAATAAAAAAGCCCCCCCCCCCCAAAATAAAAAAACCCTAGCCTACACTAAACTGCCAATAGTCCTTAAAAGGGGCTTTTGCGGGGCATTGCCCCAAAGAAATCAACTCTTTTACCTGTAAAAAAAATACAAACAACCCCCAACAGTAAAACCCACCACCCACACAACCAAACCCCCCAAATAAAATTATATCTAAATAAACATGATAACCATTGCCCTGAAAAGGGCATTTGGATGGATATTGCCCTTAAAAGGGCATTTATCTCTTTTACATTGTCCAAAACCCTACTCTAAAAATAAAACCCACCCAATAAACCCTTAAAAAAACCTAACACTAACCTCCGACGATCCACTTACAGTTTTCGAAGACCGGACATACATCCTCATCCAGGCAGCAGAAGTCTTCATCCAAGAGGGCAGAAGTCCTCATCGAAGCCAACAGAAGGCTTCATCCAAGTGTGCAGAAGTCTTCATCCAAGCGGGCAGAAGTCTTCATCCAGACGGCATCTTCTATCTTCATCCATATGGCTCGGAGCGGGTCCATCTTCAAGACAACCGGTGCGGAGCATCCTCTTCTTCCGATGGTCGCTGAAGAATGAAGATTCCCTTTAAGTGACGTCATCCAAGATGGCGTCCCTAACATTGTGATTGGCTGATAGAATTCTATCAGCCAATAGGAATAAAAGGTGAAAAAATCCTATTGGCTTTTGCAATCAGCAAATAGGATTGAGCTTGTATTCTATTGGCTATTCCAATCAGCCAATAGAATGCGAGCTCAATCCTATTGGCTAATTTTCCACCTTTAATTTAATTGAGTGTCTGTGTAAGAATTTACACAGACACTCAATCAAAAATCACTGTGAAACAAAATACTGTACCCCTGTTGGTCACCATTTCACCCAACCTGACCACTCCATCCAAAACCTCAAAATAAAAATTCTCAGAGGCAACTTAAAAAACACCATGGAAAGAAAAACCTTTGAAATGAAAATGATAATGCACTTCAACTTGTTGAATTCTGGACTAAATGCGTATCAAAATTTTTTGTAATGTACTTTCATTCAGACAATTACATTGTATATTCCACATTCTTTATACATAGGTACACAGGTAAGCCTATGTCCACACTTTTTTTTTTTTAACTTTTGTATTCCCCCTGTATATACAATTTCACATATTTATAGATATTGATTCAATGTTGATATATAACTTTATGTCAAGCTATATATTTCCCCTGTCTGTTCTCATACACTGGACACTGTCTGCCTGTTACCTAAGCCCCCCTCATAATTTTTACGACACCTCCTCCTCTCCCTGCACCGTCTTCTTAGCTATTCTGCGTTTTAAGATATAATCTGTAAATTCCATTGAATTGGTCAGTATTGCTTCAGACTTGATAAAGGAAGGAACTCTTCTGAAAGCTTGTCAACTTATAAATGTATAGTTAGTCCAATAAAAAAAGTATCATTGCTCAATGCAATACTCTTGTTATTTTGATATATATATATATATATATATATATATATATACAGTATATATATATATATATATATATATATATATATATATATTATTTTTTTCTGTAATATAGTGGTCCCTCCACCAATCATTGGATAGGGACCCCCCCCCACTCCCCATCTCCCTCTCCCTTTATTTTTATTTTTTGTAATGTAGTGTCATCCCACTCCCTCATCCTCCCCCTACTTCCCCCATCCACTGCTGGACCACCCACCTGCCTCCCGTATTCCCTCCCACACCTCCCGCCAGCACCAGCAGATGATCTTTACAGACAGTGACACACACAGTGTCACTATCTGTAACGATCAGGCATCTGCCTTCACATGGAACCTGAGCACCGATTGCATTCCGGTTACATAGGCAGGGAGATGCTATGAGATCAGGAACTGCAGTTATTGGCTGTAACCTAAAAGCTGAGACTGCTGGAGCTGCCTGCAGATCCAACATATATACTGTACATTGTGCGTTACGAATAGCAAAGTATCAAACAACATATATATATATATATATATACAGGTCGCATTGGGTTAAGGGGTTAAAGCATTCATGCTAACAATATTGAGCCATTTGTAATCTAGCCCATTGACGCTAAGAACTTTTAAAAGTAAAGAGTTTTTTTTATTTTTGATGAACAACAGGGGAAAAATAAAATGAATTAAATCTCAATCAGGGCATGGTACTGGTAAAAGGAGTAGCAAGGAACTCAGAATTAGCTGTGGGCACAAAATTGTCATGCCAATTTGTTGTTTTAATTGAGTAGGAAACAAACAAAAAACATAAGTTTTCATAAATGTATTAATATTCAAAATTTAAATACAAATAATGCATATTTGCCTAAAGGATGCAACTTTAAAAACTCCTTTTGATTCAAAACATTTCAAGTTTCTAGATTCTAAGTAGTAACAATTAACGGAATGAATGAGTAATTTTATATATAATACTGCAAGACAATGGGTTAATATTTTTTTTTTCTTTTAGGATCGATAGCACACTTTATTAACAGCTTCATTTGGAAGTACATTACATAATATAATTAAACTTTAAGATGTTAATTTATTCCAAGTCTGAGAACACTGCATTGATGATTTTAAAGACCCTTATTTCTTTCACATCATAACCCATTTATTTGAGACTGCTCTATAATCAAATCCTTCCTTAATCCTTTTACATTTGAAAAGCAAGTACAATTCTTTTGAAAACTTCTCAGATGCATTTTTTAGGTAAGATCAAAGCAAATTATTGTTGTAGTCCGCCAATTGAACAAAACAATATTCATGATTACACGTTTGTATAAATATACGTAGCATGCAATTAAAAAGTCTGCTTTCATTAGCTTATTCTGAAAACAACTTTGCTTTTTATTCATTATTAATAAAAGAATATTATTAATAAGGTAACACAAAACATCAATTATCTAAAACCTGTCTTTTTGTTGTTATTTTTTTCCAAAGAATGTTATATAAATAAGAGTTATATTTTATTTTCATTTTTCTAATCCTTAATGAATATTATATTCAATTGAGAAGAGATTAAATAAGCTTCAATTAAATATTTGCAGTTAGAATAGCAGTAAAACATGCCACAGGGGACATCCTAGGTAACTAGCCTGTTATACACACAGGGCCAAATTACAACTGGAACGGTATTTAACACTCCCGCTCACACACTAACTCCGCTAGAAGTAAGGTTTTTGTGGGCATCGGTAAGCACTCGTATCACAAGTTAAAGTACAAATTTTTACTTGTGTGGAAAAAAATATAACACCCTATTTGCGCGCAAACCCAATCACATATTCTCAAGTGCGCTAACCTAACATGAATATATGAATATTTCAAATTCCAATGTTCTTCACATAGATGAATACATTCTATTTATGCATAAAAACATATTTCCGATAAGGTCTCTCTCCTGCACTGATATTTGAATATGAGGGAAGACTATAAGGACCTATACCTAGTCAGAAATATAACCAGCGGAAATCACAATGTGTTTGGACTCAATTTAATACAAAGCAATAATTGGATACTGACCATATCTCCATATTATAACCACAATATAACTAAGAGTGGGCCAATATATATATTTATATTTGTATTTTTTGCAGAGTATTCAGGTCCAGATATAACATATGGGTAGCTAATAGTTTTATTGAATATATAAATCACTAGCAGAAAAAGTAAGTGACAAGATATACAATACCCTATGGAGAGGAAGCACTAACTGAATGTATAGGTTGATACATGTATATTTTAAAAAGGATCAACCATTCATCCTTATATATATTATTAACTCCCAACTAGCTCTAGCACACAGAACTGGTTTTGATTTTTTATTCACTGACAGTGAGACTTGAAGAGGCAGAGGCCCCTATATACTGTGGTGCGGACCTAGAAGGGAAGGAGGGGGGATTCTCCTCTTTAAGGTGAACTACTACTGGGACATAATATTATTGTGTAAACTGGATCTTATTTGACATTATTTTGCTATGAATGTGTATTTGTACACCTAAGTCACAGTGGGACCCAAAGATTACACACTATACTAAGCATTTTACTGACATTAATAGCTAAATATTGACATACAGCATTTGTGCTGGACTAAGCCATCCCTTAAAAGATGGAAGGGGAAACTCAAACATTTTATTCCCTAATTTCTGCTGATGAGAGGGATGGGAATACACAGTATTTTGATAGAGTTTTTTCTACAGATAAAACACTTTTCTCATTAAGCAGTCTATTTGCGGATATGGAGTCCCTCCTAATAAAGGAGAATAAGATTAAATGGGACATACAGATCCTCAAACGATATCACAGTATGGGAATAATACCTAGGGGCCTCCGAATAAATACGATCCCCACCTTTGTTACTGAGGATGTTGACTTTATTGGACGATGGAACAATGCCTTATCAGACTGTTCCATAGCACTTATTCTCCTAATAATTGAGTTCAAAACAAAAACATTGGGTGATGTATCAATACAGATCAACACTAAACAAACTGAATTAAATAAAAGAAGCCAAATGCCCAATTATTCCAGGTTTGATACCATATTGCAAAAACCAATAAGGAAAGCAAACTCGCATCTAATGGAGATCAAACATAAGAAGTATCTACATGATCAGTCCGACTATGATTTCAATAAGGTGTATATTTGGAATAAAAGAGAGGGATTCCAATACAGAAGGGAGGAGGATCAGGGCATACCCACAAACAACAGAAGAAGCAGACGTAATAGAAGGAACAGATCTGGGAATAATAGGCAAGTCAGGTTTTCAGATACAGAAGCAGAATCTAATGATGATTACTCAAGATCAGGGGAGGAGGAACATTGGGGTGCTCATACTACTTTCAGAGAGGTCAATACCTATCCACAAGGTACAGTAGGGGAACCAACTATGGCCCATCTGTATGCCAATAACCAACAACTGAATTCCACCAGACCCAAACAAAGTGCACCCTCCCTTCCCCAACGGATTCTAAGAAAAAATTTAGGAGGAACACATGTAGCAAATACCAGAGCTCAGAAGGGACAGAAACCTCCCTGAACCCACAAATGAGTGGTCCCAATAGGAGTGAAATGGAGCAGGTTTTTAACATAGGACAAGGCACATCAGAAGGGGGGGGGAGGGAAGAGGTTTAAATGCACATAGAAATACACGACAGCAGGTACCCACACAGGGGGAGTATCAGCAGAAGAGGTCATGAGTCACAGTACCAAAGGTACCAATAGAAGGTATAGTCAACCTCTCAAACTATGTACTATAAAAGATAGAGGAGAAGGTCTTGAGCTTGGGGCTAGGCTTTGTACCATCCAATAATTTTAATCTTTTTAATACATTATTGGATGTGAATAAAATTATAAGAAATATAACATTATATAAGTTCCATAAAATTAGCCACCTTAAAGGATACCAACAAGTTGAGGTACAGGATATTCAGATCTAAGAGCTTAATCTGGACTTTATGGAGGATTGTGATAGAATAGCATTAGAAACACTTTATCTAGAAGGCTCTACCATTGAAGTAGGAGGCACAAATGCCTTTCCACATTTTAAGCATACGTCCAAGTTTTACCCGATACACAATCGGGGTGAAACCATAGTTGCCTTCCAAAGAAGGGTAGAAAGAGATCTTACAGCACTCAAATGCCAAATGAATGACTTGACCTCACAAAGAGACCAAACCTTTCAAGGAGAGAGCGAGAGATGCATTACTAACCCTTAAAGAGAATAGAAATCTTGTAACTAGATTGGCCGACAAGGGGGGATCTGTTGTTGTAATGGACAGGGGTTTTTTTTGTACAGGAAGCCCTTCAGCAACCAAAGGAACAGACCCAGCATATACGGCTAAGTGCCAATCCCACTTTGAGATTTTCAAGGAATTTGAAGCATCTTGTGGCTGATGGCAAGGAAGGTGGATATTTCGATGATGATACAGCAAGGTTTCTGATTGTGGAGAAACCTGTCATCCCCATCTTCAATCACCTGCCAAAAATCAACAAAACTATCTCTAAGGTAGAGGAAAAACTATCACAATGACAGACGAGATATTGCAGCCAATAGTGATTACACTCCCAAACTATCTTAGGGACACGAAACACCTTTTAGGCATGGTCCAAAATATGGAATAGCTAGACTCTTACTCATGACTTACAGTGGATGTTAGGGCATTGTATACGTCTATCCAGCATGACAAGGGAATAGAGGCAATAAGATTCTTCTTGCAGGGATCAATGCTGTATGACGGGGACAGTTGTGTGTACATACTTAGAGTGATGGAATTCCTCTTGACTCACAATTACTTTAAGTTTGAGGATTATTTCTATCTCCAAAGATGTGGGACAGCGATGGGGGCGAAATTTGCCCCCTCCTATGCCAACCTATTTATGGGTTGTTGGGAGCTGTCCTACATCTTTGGAGAGGGAAATCCCTTCAGAAGAAACATCATCTTTTACAAAAGGTATATAGATGATTTGATTCTGGTGTAAAAGGGAGATGAGAGCACGGCTGTCCTCTTCCTGGATTGGCTTAATATCATATAGGTATTAGTTTCACCTATGAATTCCAAAAACATAATGTGAACTATCTAGATGTCACTTTGGCTGGAGAGATTGATAGAGAAATAGGAATGGTTAAATCTGATATGTATAAGAAACCCATCACGGGAAATACGATATTCCATGCAAATAGTAACCACCCAGACAAAGTGTTTTAGGCATTCACGAAGGGCCAAATGCTTAGAGTAAAGAGAATCTGCACCACACAATCACAGTTCATGAAACAATCAGAATTGTTATCGAACAGACTAAGGGACAGAGAATATCCAACACCCATGGTACAGGGGGTTAGGAATTCTGTGACAACCCTAGATAGGAAAGATCTATTGAAAAGGAGAAACAGACAAAGGAGAAAAAATCAGGCCCGAAAGACTAAACAAGCCTTTTTTCTGACTACCTATAGCAATCAGTTTAATGAGGTCTGTAGGATAGTTGACAACATTTTTAAAATGTTAGCTGCCGATGAAGATCTGACAGACCTAGTGTAAAGAGGGTGTACATTTTCATATAGAAGGGGTGCCACAATAGGGAACATGGTTTCACCAACATCCCTAAAGACAACAGCACCTGTAACCAGTTCATAGTTAGAAATGAAAGGCATGTATAGATGCCACAATCACACGTGTAAAGCATGTGAATATGTGTCATTAGGGGATGGATTAAAGTGCGAAATTACAAGAGAGAGGTTCTCCCATAACAAGTGCTACAACAGTAGAATGTCATATGTGGTATACCTGTTAACATGTGTAGAATGCAAAATTCAATATGTAGGTATGACTACAAGGGACACCAGAACCAGGATAAGGGAACATGTTGGTAACATTAAATCGGGCACCCTGTCTACACCGTTAGTCAGACATTTTAGGGATTTTCATCAAAAAAGACCAGATACACTCAGGTGGACAATAGTGGAACAAGTCCAATTTAGCAGCAGAGGAGGAGACAGAGATCAGACACTTGCAAGGCAGGAGATTTGTTTTGGATCTTTAAGCTGAAAACTAGGACACCAAATGGTCTAAACTCAGAATTTGTCTTCAAATATATGTGGATTTGATTCCATGTACTAACTCAGAACTTAAATGGAACTTTTTCTGGGAGGGATTCTCTAAAATATATATATATTTATATATAAAAAAAGAAATAAAATATCTTAAGTATCTTCTCTTTTAGTGAGTATACCCCCCCCCCATAATCAGAAACACTAACCATGTATGGTGGTACAACCTAACAAGGATTATTTAGAAGTAATGGTGGCTAGGAGGTGGCACCTGGTTTAGGAGGGGTGCACTTCTATGTATTGTATACATTCTATACATTTGCGTATATGTGTGTGTATATACCTATATATTCATAAATTGCTAACAATGTGATGTAAGGATAGGAATATATGGGCCTTCTATGGCAGATTATAGGGCCCAAGCTTTTAAGAGCAATGCTATGAGCATACTTGGCTCGTGCTATTTATACCACCTGGCCCATGAGCAATGCTATGAACATATCTGGCTCATGTTGTTTACACAAGGCATTAAGATAAACAAGGGGCTGAGTGTAAAGGAAGTTTGGTTCAGTCCCGACATTGCACATATGTTTGTATGTATATTAAATGAACAATACAATACATAACATTATGCAAGAAATTAGATTAATTAATTTGAACAACGGGATCTGAAAATATAGTGCGTTTACTAATCCACTGGCATTCACTAATTTTGCCTTTACTATCACTGCTATTATGTGTCTTGAATGGAATGAAATAAGAAATAGATGTGCAGAGTTGTGCAGAGTTTGTGACCCACTCTGCATCGCCAGCAGTGGTGCCGATTGCTGGAGGGTGGGAGCAATTGCAGGGAGGTGGCCCATCGCTGACAAACGTCTGTCCAGCTGTGTGAAAACACTCGCCGGCATAAAAATGTAATGGGAGAGGATGATGGGAGAGGGCAATGGGAGAGGGAGAGGGAGGGGGGAAATAATGTTGGGAAAGGGATCTGGGAGGGCGGTAGGGTATTGAGCCAGGGGGCAGGTACACTACAGAAAAAAATATAAGAGATAAAAAAATTGGGCACAATTTATTGAAAAGCAGGTACTGGCAGACAGCTGCCAGTACACAAAATGGCAGGAAATAGTGAGAGGGGGGAGGGTTAGAGAGCTCTTAGGGGGGATCAGGGAGGTTGGGTGCTAAGGGGGGATCCTACACAGCAGAATGTATTTAAAAAATAAATAAATAGAAAAGCCTTTTCTTTTAGTACTGGCAGACTTTCTGCCAGTACCTAAGATGGTGGGGACAATTGTGGGGGGGGGGGGGAGGGAAGAGAGCTGTTTGGGAGGGATCAGGGGGTGGCATGTGTCAGGTGGGAGGCTTATCTCTACATTAAAGCTAAAATTAACCCCACAAGCTCCCTAATTAACCCCTTTACTGCTGGATATAATACACGTGGTGCGCAGCGGGATTTGACAGCCTTCTAATTACCCAAAAGCAATGCCAAAGCCATATATATCTGGTATTTCTGAACAAAGGGTATCCCAGAGAAGCATTTACAACCATTTGTGCAATGATTGCACTATCTGTTTATAAATAATTGCAGTGAGAATCCTAAAATTGTGAAAAAGTTGTCAATTTTTTTATTGGATCGCATTTGGCGGTGAAATGGTGACATAAAATATACCAAAATGAGCCTAGATCAATAGTTTGGGTTGTCTACTACACTACACTAAAGCTAAAATCAAACTTACAAGCTCCCTAATTAACCCCTTCACTGCTGGGCACAATACACGTGTAGTGCGCAGCAGCATTTAGTGGCCTTCTAATTACCAAAAAGCAATGCCAAATCCATATATGTCTGCTATTTCTGAACAAAGGAGATCCCAGAGAAGCATTTACAACCATTTGTACCATAATTGCACAAACTGTTTGTAAATAATTTCAGTGAGAAACCTAAAGTTTGTGAAAAAGTTTGTGAAAAAATTGACATTTTTTTTATTTGATCGCATTTGGCAGATAAATGGTGGCATGAAATATATCAAATTGGGCCTAGATCAATACTTTGGGTTGTCTTCTAAAAAACAAATATACACATGTGAAGGGTTATTCAGGGATTTCTGACAGATATCAGTGTTCCAATGTAACTATCTCTAATTTTTTTTTAAAAAAAATGGCTTGGAAATAGCAAAGTGCTACTTGTACTTATTGCCCTATAACTTGCAAAAAAAAGCAAAGAACATGTAAACATTGGTTATTTCTAAACTCAGGATAAAATGTAGAAACTATTTAGCATGGGTGTTTTTTGGTGGTTGTAGATGTGTAACAGATTTTGGGGGTCAAAGTTAGAAAAAGTGTGTATGTTTCAATTTTTTCATAATATTTTATAATTTTTAATAGTAAATTATAATATATGATGAAATGATGATATCTTTAGAAAGTCCATTTAATGGCGAGAAAATCGATATATATAATACGTGTGGGTGCAGTAAATGAGTAAGAGGAAAATTACAGCTAAACACAAACACAGCAGAAATGTAAAAATAGCCCCGGTCCTTAAAGGGACATTATACACTCATTTTTTCTTTGCATAAATGTTTTGTAGATGATCTATTTATATAGCCCATAAAGTTTTTTTTTTAAATAAATGTATAGTTTTGCTTATTTTTAAATAACATTGCTCTGATTTGCAGACTCCTAACCAAGCCCCAAAGTTTTATGTGAATACTGTCAGCTACCTTCTCCAGCTTACTCCTGTTTGTGTAAAGGGTCTTTTCATTTGCAAAAGAAGGGGGAGGGGGGGGGGGGGGGTGTCTTATTTGCCACTTGCAGTGGGCTTTCCAGCTACATTTTCAACAGAGCCAAACTGACAGCTTCTAAGTAAGTTTTTAAACAGTTTTATACTGGATTTTTATATCAGAATCTGTGCATCTTATTCTTTATAGTAATGTCTATTACATGCAGTTATATGAAAATGAGTGTATACTGTCCCTTTAAGTGAAGGAAATTGAAAAATGACCTGGTCCTTAAGAAGTTAAATATGAATATTGCATACAAATGCTTTTTTGTGTGTTCATCTACTTAATTGCAAAGGGCTCCAATGCACACACACACACACACACACATATATATATATATATATATATATATATATATATATATATATATATACTGTATATATGTAGCAATAAGTGTCCCAGCACTACAGCCTTGGCAATGTGTCAACCACCTGGGTGCAGTGAAGAGCACTCTCAGCATATTTTGAAGAACTACAAAATGTTTTTATTTAGAGTCACTGTATATATATATATATATGTATATATATATATATATATATATATATATATATATATATATATATATATATATATATATATATATACAGTATACAGTGGGGCAAAAAAGTATTTAGTCAGCCACCAATTGTGCAAGTTCTCCTACTTAAGAAGATGAGAGAGGCCTGTAATTTTCATCATAGGTATACCTCAACTATGAGAGACAAAATGTGGAAACAAATCCAGACAATCACATTGTCTGATTTGGAAAGAATTTATTTGCAAATTATGGTGGAAAATAAATGTTTGGTCAATATCAAAAGTTCATCTCAATACATTGTTATATATCCTTTGTTGGCAATGACAGAGGTCAAACGTTTTCTGTAAGTCTTCACAAGGTTGTCACACACTGTTGCTGGTATGTTGGCCCATTCCTGCATGCAGATCTCCTCTATTGCAGTGACGTTTTGGGGCTGTTGCTGGGCAACACAGACTTTCATCTCCCTCCAAAGGTTTTCTATGGGGTTGAGATCTGGAGACTGGCTAGGCCACTCCAGGACCTTGAAATGCTTCTTACGAAGCCACTCCTTCATTGCCTGGGTGGTGTGTTTGGGATCATTGTCATGCTGAAAGACCCAGCCACGTTTCATCTTCAATGCCCTTGCTGATGGAAGGAGGTTTGTACTCAAAATCCCATTCATTCTTTTATGTACACGAATCAGTCATCCTGTTCCCTTTGCAGAGAAACAGCCCTAAAGCATGATGTTGCCACCCCCATGCTTCACAGTAGGTATGGTGTTCTTTGGTTGCAACTCAGCATTCTCTCTCCTCCAAGCACGACGAGTTGTGTTTCTACCAAACAGTTCTACTTTGGTTTCATCTGACCATATGACATTCTCCCAATCCGCTTCTGGATCATCCAAATGCTCTCTAGCATACTTCAGACTGGCCTGGACATGTACTGGCTTAAGCAAGGGTACATGTCTAGCACTGCAGGATCTGAGTCCCTGGCGGCGTAGTGTGTTACTGATGGTAGGCTTTGTTACGTTGGTCCCAGCTCTCTGCAGGTCATTCACTAGGTCCCCCCGTGTGGTTCTGGGATGTTTGCTCATCGTTCTTGTGATCATTTTGACCCCACGGGGTGAGATCTTGCGTGGAGCCCCAGATCAAGTGAGATTATCAGTGGTCTTGTATGTCTTCCATTTTCTAATTATTGCTGCCACAGTTGATTTCTTCACACCAAGCTGCTTGCCTATTGCAGATTCAGTCTTCCCAGCCTGGTGCAGGTCTACAATTTTGTTTCTGATGTCCTTCGACAGCTCTTTGGTCTTCACAATAGTGGAGTTTGGAGTGTAACTGTTTGAGGTTGTGGATAGGTGTCTTTTATACTGATAACAAGTTCAAACAGGTGCCATTAATACAGGTAAGGAGTGGAGGACAGATGAGCCTCTTAAAGAAGAAGATACAGGTCTGTGAGAGCCAGAAATCTTGCTTGTTTGTAGGTGACCAAATACTTATTTTCCACCATAATATGCAAATAAATTATTTCCAAATCAGACAATGTGATTGTCTAGATTTGTTTCCACATTTTGTCTCTCATAGTTGAGGAATACCTATGATGAAAATTACAGGCCTCTCTCATCTTCTTAAGTGGGAGAACTTGCACAATTGGTGGCTGACTAAATACTTTTTTGCCCCACTGTATATGTGTGTGTGTTTTCGTATGAAATTATCTGTCTATATGTGTATAAATGTCTGTAAATTACATAAATAAACATATAAATACATATGTACACATATATATATATATATATATATATATATATATATATATATACAGTATATATATATACACACATACATATATACATACTATACATATATTTAGACATGTGTATATATGTATCTCTTTGTTGAAACCCTTTGCCTGCCTTTTTTTTCAAAGAGCATTATTAATATATGATATAAGTATACATTATAAAAAGCATTGTGAACATATATTACTACAGAAGATTGAGCAGATATAGGTTACAGAAATTGTATTTTTTTTTATACAGAAATTTCCAGATACTCCAGCTGAAAAGCTAAAGGAAAATTACAAACAGAGGCCTAGATTTGGAGTTCGGCGGTAGCCGTCAAAACCAGCGTTAGAGGCTCCTAACGCTGGTTTTGGCCGCCCGCTGGTATTTGGAGTCAGTGATTAAAGGGTCTAACGCTCACTTTTCAGCCGCGACTTTTCAGCCAATCAGATTGAGCTTGCATTCTATTGGCTGATCGGAACAGCCAATAGAATGCGAGCTCAATCTGATTGGCTGATTGGATCAGCCAATCGGATTGAACTTGATTCTGATTGGCTGATTCCATCAGCCAATCAGAAAATTCCTACCTTAATTCCGATTGGCTGATAGAATCCTATCAGCCAATCGGAATTCAAGGGACGCCATCTTGGATGACGTCCCTTAAAGGAACCGTCATTCGTCGGGAGACAACGGAAGAAGAGGATGGATCCGCGTCGCCTGCTTCAAGATGGACCCGCTCCGCACCGGATGGAAGAAGATCGAAGATGCCGCTTGGAGAAGATGTTTGCCGGTCCGGATGTCCTCTTCTTGCCGGATAGGAGGAAGACTTTGGAGCCTCTTCTGGACCTCTTCAGCCACCGGATGATGGATCGCCAACCCCCGCTTGGGTTGGATGAAGATGTTGGAGCCAGGACGGATCGGTGATACCTGGATGGTGAAGACAAGGTAGGAAGATCTTCAGGGGCTTAGTGTTAGGTTTCTTTAAGGGGGGTTTGGGTTAGATTAGGGGTATGTGGGTGGTGGTTGTAATGTTGGGGGGGTATGGTATGTTTTTTTTTACAGGCAAAAGAGCTGAAATTATTGGGGCATGCCCCGCAAAGGGCCCTGTTCAGGGCTGGTAAGGTAAAAGAGCTTGTAACTTTTTAAATTTAGAATAGGGTAGGGAATTTTTTATTTTGGGGGGCTTTGTTATTTTATTAGGGGGCTTAGAGTAGGTGTAATTAGTTTAAAATTGTTGTAATATTTTTCTTATGTTTGTAAATATTTTTTTATTTTTTGTAACTTAGTTCTTTTTTATTTTTTGTACTTTAGCTAGTTTATTTAATTGTATTTATTTGTAGGAATTGTGTTTAATTAATTTATTGATAGTGTAGTGTTAGGTTAATTGTAGGTAATTGTAGGTATTTTATTTAATTAATTTATTGATAGGGTAGTGTTAGGTTTTATTGTAGGTAATTGTAGGTAATTGTAGGTAGTTTATTTAATTAATGTATTGATAGGGTAGTGTTAGGTTTAATTATATCTTAGGTTAGGATTTATTTTACAGGTAAATTTGTTATTATTTTAACTAGGTAACTATTAAATAGTTCTTAACTATTTAATAGCTATTGTACCTGGTTAAAATAATTACAAAGTTGCCTGTAAAATAAATATTAATCCTAAAATAGCTATAATATAATTATAATTTATATTGTAGCTATATTAGGATTTATTTTACAGGTAAGTATTTAGCTTTAAATAGGAATAAGTTATTTAATAAGAGTTAATTTATTTCGTTAGATGTAAATTATATTTAAGTTAGGGGGGTGTTAGTGTTAGGGTTAGACTTAGCTTTAGGGGTTAATACATTTATTAGAATAGCGGTGAGGTCCGCTCGGCAGATTAGGGGTTAATAATTGAAGGTAGGTGTCGGCGATGTTAGGGAGGGCAGATTAGGGGTTAATACTATTTATAATAGGGTTAGTGAGGCGGATTAGGGGTTAATAACTTTATTATAGTAGCACTCAGGTCCGCTCAGCAGATTAGGGGTTAATAAGTGTAGGCAGGTGTCGGCGACGTTGAGGGGGGCAGATTAGGGGTTAATAAATATAATATAGGGGTCGGCGATGTTAGGGCAGCAGATTAGGGGTACATAGGGATAACGTAGGTTGCGGCGGTTTACGGAGCGGCAGATTAGGGGTTAAAAAAAATATGCAGGGGTCAGCTATAGCGGGGGCGGCAGATTAGGGGTTAATAAGTGTAAGTTTAGGGGTGTTTAGACTCTGGGTACATGTTAGGGTGTTAGGTGCAGACGTAGGAAGTGTTTCCCCATAGGAAACAATGGGGCTGCGTTAGGAGCTGAACGCTGCTTTTTTGCAGGTGTTAGGTTTTTTTTCAGCTCAAACAGCCCCATTGTTTCCTATGGGGGAATCGTGCACGAGCGCGTTTTTGAGGCTGGCCGCGTCCGTAAGCAACTCTGGTATCGAGAGTTGCATTTGCGGTAAAAATGCTCTACGCTCCTTTTTTGGAGCCTAAAGCAGCATTTGTTTGAACTCTCGATACCAGAGTTAAATTTATGGTGCGGCCAGAAAAAAACCCGCGGAGCGTTAACAGCCCTTCTACCGCCAAACTCCAAATCTAGGCCAGAATCTGGTGAATCCAGCCCAGTTTACACAAGGTTATCTCTGCTCTTTAGTTTTATTCTATATAACTTTACACTTTAGATTACATTTTATTATATACTAGACGATAAGCCTGCCCAGAGGGCAGTCTATTTTTTTTTAAAAAATAAATACAACCCCCCAAGCTACAATTACAAAAAATAAAAAATGTAAAATTACAGAAAAAACATAAGCAAAGCTATTCAAAATAAAACATTTAAACCTAAATTAATTCCCCTATAAAAATAAAAAATCCCCCCAAAATAAAAACACCACCTAATCTAATACTAAACTACCAATATCCCTTAAAAGGGCTTTTGTAGGGCATTGCCCTAAGCTAAACAGCTCTTTTACCTAAACCACTTACCAATTGCCCCCTAACAGTAAAAAAAACCCACACACCAAATCCCCAAAAAAAGAACTAACGCAAAAAACCTTAACTAGCGGTCCTCACTGGCATTGCGAAACGGAAGTGCAGAGCTGTTTTCCCTGATGCATGTATCCTCAGCGGCGCTTCTCAATGGCGTTGATCCTCTGTGGCGTCAGTCCTCGGCAGAATGGAGGCTCCTCTTCATCCAATGTCTGCCATACAATAAATATTAAATGCAAGGAACTGCAATCAATTTGGGGTACCTTGCATTCCTATTGGCTGAAATTTTGAAATCAGCCAATAGGATTAGAGCTACTGAAATCCTATTGGCTGTTCAAATCAGCCAATCAGATTTCAGTAGCTCTCATCCTATTGGCTGATTTCAAAATTTCAGCCAATAGGAATGCAAGGTGCCCCGGTAAATATGGAGTACCTTACATTTAATCTTCAGTGTGCAACAGATGATCGCATGAAGAGGAGCCTCCAAGCCGCCAAAGACAGCCGTCGAGGACCGCTGCCACTGAGGACCGCCGCTGAGGATCCACCAATCAGGGAAGCCTGCTCGGTACCTCCACACAGACTTTGCTCCGGATGAAGATAGAAGAAGATGGACATGCCTGGAAGAAGACCTTCTCCGCCGGACTTCAGTACCTATTTGATGATTAGTGTTAGTATTTTATATTTTATTTTGGGGGGGGGGGGGGTTATTTTTAAGATTAGGGATTTAATGGGCTGGAAAAGATTTGACTGCCCTTTTAAGGGCAATGCCCATACAAATGCCCCTTTAGGGGCAATGGGTACTTTAGGTTTTTTACTGTTATTTTTTTTTATTTTTGGAGGTTTGGTGGGTGGGTTTTACTGTTAGGGGGGATTTAGTAATTTTTAAATATAAAAGAGCTGTTTAACTTAGGGCAATGCCCTACAAAAGACCCTTTTAAGGGCTACTGGTAGTTTAGTTTAGGAGGTGTTTTTATTATAGGGGGATTTTTTATTTTCATAGGGATTATGTTTAATTTTTAAATTTTTTATTATTTTGTTGATTTTTTCTGAAATTTTAGAGTTTTTTATTTTTTTGTAATTTTAGATTTTTTTTTGTAATTTAATGTTAGATTTTATTTAAGTGTAACTTAGTATTGGGGTTAATTTAGGGGGTGTTAGGTTAGGGGGCTTAGTAATTAAATTAGTTATTTGCGTTGTGGGGGGGTTGGTGGTTTAGGAGTTAATAGGTTAATTAGGTTTATTGCAATGTGGGGTTTGGCGGTTTAGGGGTTAATGGGTGAATTAGGTTTATTGCAATGTGGAAAGAAGAGGACAGAAGGGCCACATGGCCCAATATTGTTGGAAACAATTTGTGAGATATGAGGTGTGATGGTTGCACTCACATGAGATAAGACACCCCTAGTGGTGTAGATGGAACGATCTGGGGTCAAGGCAGTCATCCAGAAGACTGACCTCCGGTGGATGTCTGGTGGTCTGTAGAGGACAATACAAAGCACAAAAGGGTGCCTATATGGCCTAGTAGTGCTGATACAAATGAATAATGGAGTATATGAAATGCACTCACATTTGGTGGAGCACCTCCCTTGGTGCTACAAAGGCAAGCTGGGATCAATAAAGTCACCCAGTAGACTTAATCAGCGGCAATTCAGGCACTCTCAAAAGTCTAATAAAAGATTGAAGGTGTAAATGGTAGGTGACAAGCAGGCAGCAAGTGGTAAGTAATAAAACTTACTTTATTTAAAAGGTTAAAATAGTTAGCAACACGTTTCTCAGCCAACCAGTGGCTGTTTCATCAGGCTTAATAAAAATAATAATATTGGTGAGAAATTATTGTGTAAACTTCACAGGGACTGAACTCACTGAATTTACTAAGAAAATGGCTGAAGGCTCTCGCAGAAACAGGTGCATACAGGGCATAATACATCGCCCCCAAAGGTTAAATTGCACTACAATTGAACTTGTTTTTTGTCTATATTTTAGTATATATAACTTTTATGTTAAATGTATTCTGAATTTTGAGCAAACTTCATCTGCAAACAGCTGACAAAATTAATCATTGAGACCAGTTTTGCATAATAATCTGGACCTGGCATTGAACACTACCCTTTAATTTGTCATTATATATATTTCTTACCACAATTAGTGTCACTGATGATTTTGTTTTCATGCTCTTGAAAATATTCCCTTAAAATCTCCTATAGTGACTTTTCCACCACTGATGTAAGACATATTGGTCTATAGTTTCCTGGATCAGCTCTGGCTCCCCGTTTTAAACAGAGGCACAATATATTTTTTTTAACCATTCCTGTGGTACTATGCCAGAAGATATTGGCTCTTGAAAAAATATGTATAGATTCGGCTGTTCGAAAACTAAATTTCCTTAGAACTCTTGGATATTTTTTCTATCTGGACCTGTTATTTACTTTATATTATACATTTCCTGATATAATTTACAATCAACCAATCTATTATTATTGACTTGGAAGTTCTATTGTATTACAATGTCTCCCCTTTAATTTTCTATTTTAGCCAATTTTGGGCTAGATTACGAGTGGAAAGCTATTTATTGCTCCCGCTCACATGCTAACTGTGCTCAATTCAGTTTTTTTGCGCACATCGGATACTGAGTGTATTACAAGTTGAAAGTAAAAAGTTTTCGCTTGCATGCTTACCTGACACACGCAAAAATCAGAAGTTACAATATCGCGACCACCTTAACATATTCTCCCATAGACTTCAATGGAGCACGAAAAGTGAAAAAAAATTAACAATCAACATGTGCGCAAACCCAACGTGAAATATTAATATATCACATTCCAAGGTTCTTCACGTAGCAGAATATGTTCTATTTATTCTTAAATACATAATTTAGGTATATGTATGTATGTATGTATGTATGCATGTATATGTTAAAGCCCTTTGCATGCCTTTTTTCTAATACCTGAGATCTCATAATTTTTTTTTTATTAGATAGTGTTATTATGAGTGTAACTGTACTTTTAAATGTATTTTTTTTTATGTTTTTGTGCAACTTTTTATTTGAGTGTAATAGTTAATCAGAGCTCTGAGGTCGCTTTTACTTTCAAGTTGCAACATGCGCACCACTACTGACGTGCGAAAACAGGTGAGATAGATCCAATATTGATTGCATGCAACTGTTATATACTTGTAAGGATGATTCAGTAGATTATTCAAAAGTTAAATGCAGTATGTTTAGTTTTTATTATTTCTAACAAGTTTTTATTGAGCCAGCAAGGTTTTATGGATTTATTTCTTCACATGGTAATGATGAAGATAAGTAGCTATGCAACAATGTTTAAATGTTCCCCATTTATCCTATGTGTTTTATTTGTTTTATTTATTCAATAAAATGTGTTGATTTACAAATTGTAAAGATTTCCTTAAACCAGTCAAATTCCCCCCCCCCCCCCAATTTATTCATTGCTGATTGGTAAGTATGCTCGGTGGTCTAGGCATGGAACATAGCTACTTATCAGAGCTCATGTGAGTGCACTAGGTTTGCAGCACAATGAAATGTTGAAAAACTTCAAGGCAACCTTTTTTGTAAATGCACTTGTAAAGAGATAGCAATAGCAAACTAAGGCCTAGATTTAGAGTTCGGCGGTAGCCGTCAAAACCAGCGTTAGAGGCTCCTAACGCTGGTTTTGGGCGCCCGCTGGTATTTGGAGTCAGTGATTAAAGGGTCTAACGCTCACTTTTCAGCCGCGACTTTTCCATACCGCAGATCCCCCTACGCCATTTGCGTAGCCTATCTTTTCAATGGGATCTTTCTAACGCCGGTATTTAGAGTCGTTTCTGCAGTGAGCGTTAGAGCTCTAACGACAAGATTCCAGCCGCCTGAAAATAGCAGGAGTTAAGAGCTTTCTGGCTAACGCCGGTTTATAAAGCTCTTAACTACTGTACCCTAAAGTACACTAACACCCATAAACTACCTATGTACCCCTAAACCGAGCTCCCCCCACATCGCCGCCACTCGATTAAAATTTTTAACCCCTAATCTGCCGACCGCCACCTACGTTATACTTATGTACCCCTAATCTGCTGCCCCTAACCCCGCCGACCCCTATATTATATTTATTAACCCCTAACCTGCCCCCCACAACGTCGCCGCCAGCTACTTACAATAATTAACCCCTAATCTTCCGACCGCAAATCGCCGCCACCTACGTTATCCCTATGTACCCCTAATCTGCTGCCCCTAACATCGCCGACCCCTATATTATATTTATTAACCCCTAATCTGCCCCCCTCAACGTCGCCGACACCTGCCTACACTTATTAACCCCTAATCTGCCGAGCGGACCTGAGCGCTACTATAATAAAGTTATTAACCCCTAATCCGCCTCACTAACCCTATCATAAATAGTATTAACCCCTAATCTGCCCTCCCTAACATCGCCGACACCTACCTTCAATTATTAACCCCTAAACTTCCGATCGGAGATCACCGCTATTCTAATAAATGGATTAACCCCTAAAGCTAAGTCTAACCCTAACACTAACACCCCCCTAAGTTAAATATAATTTTTATCTAACGAAATAAATTAACTCTTATTAAATAACTTATTCCTATTTAAAGCTAAATACTTACCTGTAAAATAAATCCTAATATAGCTACAATATAAATTATAATTACATTGTAGCTATTTTAGGATTAATATTTATTTTACAGGCAACTTTGTAATTATTTTAACCAGGTACAATAGCTATTAAATAGTTAAGAACTATTTAATAGTTACCTAGTTAAAATAATAACAAATTTACCTGTAAAATAAATCCTAACCTAAGTTATAATTAAACCTAACACTACCCTATCAATAAAATAATTAAATAAACTACCTACAATTACCTTCAATTAACCTAACACTACACTATCAATAAATTAATTAATTAAACACAATTGCTACAAATAAATACAATTAAATAAACTAGCTAAAGTACAAAAAATAAAAAAGAACTAAGTTACAGAAAATAAAAAAATATTTACCAACATAAGAAAAATATTACAACAATTTTAAACTAATTACACCTACTCTAAGCCCCCTAATAAAATAACAAAGCCCCCCAAAATAAAAAATTCCCTACCCTATTCTAAATTAAAAAAGTTACAAGCTCTTTTACCTTACCAGCCCTGAACAGGGCCCTTTGCGGGGCATGCCCCAAGAATTTCAGCTCTTTTGCCTGTAAAAAAAAACATACAATACCCCCCCCCCAACATTACAACCCACCACCCACATACCCCTAACCTAACCCAAACCCCCCTTAAAGAAACCTAACACTAAGCCCCTGAAGATCTTCCTACCTTGTCTTCACCATCCAGGTATCACCGATCCGTCCTGGCTCCAAGATCTTCATCCAACCCAAGCGGGGGTTGGCGATCCATAATCCGGTGCTCCAAAGTCTTCCTCCTATCCGGCAAGAAGAGGACATCCGGACCGGCAAACATCTTCTCCAAGCGGCATCTTCGATCTTCTTCCATCCGGTGCGGAGCGGGTCCATCTTGAAGCAGGCGACGCGGATCCATCCTCTTCTTCCGATGTCTCCCGACTAATGACGGTTCCTTTAAGGGACGTCATCCAAGATGGCGTCCCTCGAATTCCGATTGGCTGATAGGATTCTATCAGCCAATCGGAATTAAGGTAGGAATTTTCTGATTGGCTGATGGAATCAGCCAATCAGAATCAAGTTCAATCCAATTGGCTGATCCAATCAGCCAATCAGATTGAGCTCGCATTCTATTGGCTGTTCCGATCAGCCAATAGAATGCGAGCTCAATCTGATTGGCTGATGGGATCGGCCAATCGGATTGAACTTGATTCTGATTGGCTGATTCCATCAGCCAATCAGAAAATTCCTACCTTAATTCCGATTGGCTGATAGAATCCTATCAGCCAATCGGAATTCGAGGGACGCCATCTTGGATGACGTCCCTTAAAGGAACCGTCATTAGTCGGGAGACATCGGAAGAAGAGGATGGATCCGCGTCGCCTGCTTCAAGATGGACCCGCTCCGCACCGGATGGAAGAAGATCGAAGATGCCGCTTGGAGAAGATGTTTGCCGGTCCGGATGTCCTCTTCTTGCCGGATAGGAGGAAGACTTTGGAGCACCGGATTATGGATCGCCAACCCCCGCTTGGGTTGGATGAAGATCTTGGAGCCAGGACGGATCGGTGATACCTGGATGGTGAAGACAAGGTAGGAAGATCTTCAGGGGCTTAGTGTTAGGTTTCTTTAAGGGGGGTTTGGGTTAGATTAGGGGTATGTGGGTGGTGGGTTGTAATGTTGGGGGGGGGGGGGGTATTGTATTTATTCTTTTACAGGCAAAAGAGCTGAAATTCTTGGGGCATGCCCCGCAAAGGGCCCTGTTCAGGGCTGGTAAGGTAAAAGAGCTTGTAACTTTTTTAATTTAGAATAGGGTAGGGAATTTTTTATTTTGGGGGGCTTTGTTATTTTATTAGGGGGCTTAGAGTAGGTGTAATTAGTTTAAAATTGTTGTAATATTTTTCTTATGTTGGTAAATATTTTTTTATTTTCTGTAACTTAGTTCTTTTTTATTTTTTGTACTTTAGCTAGTTTATTTAATTGTATTTATTTGTAGCAATTGTGTTTAATTAATTTATTGATAGTGTAGTGTTAGGTTAATTGTAGGTAATTGTAGGTAGTTTATTTAATTATTTTATTGATAGGGTAGTGTTAGGTTTAATTATAACTTAGGTTAGGATTTATTTTACAGGTAATTTTGTTATTATTTTAACTAGGTAACTATTAAATAGTTCTTAACTATTTAATAGCTATTGTACCTGGTTAAAATAATTACAAAGTTGCCTGTAAAATAAATATTAATCCTAAAATAGCTATAATATAATTATAATTTATATTGTAGCTATATTAGGATTTATTTTACAGGTAAGTATTTAGCTTTAAATAGGAATAAGTTATTTAATAAGAGTTAATTTATTTCGTTAGATAAAAATTATATTTAACTTAGGGGGGTGTTAGTGTTAGGGTTAGACTTAGCTTTAGGGGTTAATCCATTTATTAGAATAGCGGTGATCTCCGATCGGAAGTTTAGGGGTTAATAATTGAAGGTAGGTGTCGGCGATGTTAGGGAGGGCAGATTAGGGGTTAATACTATTTATGATAGGGTTAGTGAGGCGGATTAGGGGTTAATAACTTTATTATAGTAGCGCTCAGGTCCGGTCGGCAGATTAGGGGTTAATAATTGTAGGCAGGTGTCGGCGACGTTGTGGGGGGCAGATTAGGGGTTAATAAATATAACATAGGGGTCGGCGATGTTAGGGCAGCAGATTAGGGATACATAGGGATAACGTAGGTGGCGGCGTTTTACGGAGCGGCAGATTAGGGGTTAAAAGTGTAATGCAGGGGTCAGCGATAGCGTGGGCGGCAAATTAGGGGTTAATAAGTGTAAGGCTAGGGGTGTTTAGACTCGGGGTACATGTTAGAGTGTTAGGTGCAGACGTAGGAAGTGTTTCCCCATAGGAAACAATGGGGCTGCGTTAGGAGCTGAACGCTGCTTTTTTGCAGGTGTTAGGTTTTTTTTCAGCTCAAACAGCCCCATTGTTTCCTATGGGAGAATCGTGCACGAGCACGTTTTTGATGCCGGCCGCGTCCGTAGGCAACTCTGGTATCGAGAGTTGCATTTGCGGTAAAAATGCTCTACGCTCCTTTTTTGGAGCCTAACGCAGCATTTGTTTGAACTCTCGATACCAGAGTTAAATTTATGGTGCGGCCAGAAAAAAACCCGCGGAGCGTTAACAGCCCTTTTACCGCCGAACTCTAAATCTAGGCCTTATAAATTACACATCCCTTTAAGATACTATGTAGATATTATAGACATAAATTGCACATGTATTTATATCATCACATTATTGTGGACTTTTTACAGAGATTCCAAAAGAAAAAATTAAGATAGAAATGCTAAAGGGAAACACTAACCTTCTGCAGCTGAATGCTGTATCCGTCTCGCTATGATTATGGCTAATGCCGAAACACGTTAGCAGGATCTGCATCTTTCTCCTCTTTTCACTGATGAAAATAGTACAAGTTTCTTTTACTGGCTGTTTGCTCAATAAAAGCTATGTTTTATGAATTGGCCTGACCTGGTACTCCGTTATTTTTTCAACTATGGGAACTTTGTGTTCCATGTAAATATATACACATATTAACACATAAATATATATTTATATAAACATATACATATATATATTTACATTTGCTGCCTATCTCTGCATGGCTAACCACGTTCACTTTGCTAGTTCTCTTGCAGTGTCTCACAGTATGAGAACGAGACTCACATTGGAGCCTATGGAAGCGCGCTCTACAAGAGGTCGCTTTCACATTGTGCTTCACTGCAAACACCAGCACACAACTGCGTACACTGGTATTACGAGTGAAGCACAAATATTGTGCTTGCATAAGCGCTATTTTGCGCTTCACTCATAATTTGGTCATAAATACCCAAAATAAAACCACAACTTCACTGTTTCCCTTTAATACACAGATTTTGAAATATATAAAGACTTTGTAGAAAATAAATTGTGCCCCCCTCATCTTTCTCCTATTCAGCTTAAAGTAAGAGACATGGTCACAAGACAAAACAAAATTATTAGATATTTAAAGACCATGCCACAGAAAACTATTATAATTCAATAAGACATCATATCCAGTAAATTAATCTGACTCTTTGTCCAGAAAGGATCAAATGAAATAAGAAATTCCCACCTAGATTATAAGTTTTGCGCTATAGAGGGTGTGAAACGGATGCAACAAAAGTTATTTCACCCTCCATAGCGCTGCCATTACGAGTTTTGAAAAAGCCACCTTGTGCGTGTGATATGGTGGCAATGAGCTCCATACCGCACAAAATCCAAGCGCTGCTTTGACGTGCTTGTGCATGCTTTTCCCATAGACATCAATGGGGAGAAAGTAATGCAACCCCATTGATGTCTATGGGGGAAAAAAATTTCCGTTTAAACCTAACACCATAACATAAACCCCAAGTCTAAACACCCCTAATCTGCTGCCCCCGACATCACTGACAAATACATAATGTTATTAACCCCTAATCTGCCGCTCCTGACATCGCCGCCACTGAAATAAATCTATTAACCCCTAATCTGCCGCTCCCGATATCGCCGCCACTATAATAAAGTTAATAACCCCTATTCCCCCGCACCTCAACATAGCCCAGACTATAATTAAAATATTAACCCCTATTCTGCTGCTCCCCGACATTGCGGCCACTAAATAAAGTTATTAACCCCTAAACATCCGGCCTCCCACATCACTGCCACTAAATAAACCTATTAAAGGGACACTGTACCCAAATTCTTTCTTTTGTAATTCAGAAAGGGCATGCAATTTTAAGCAACTTTCTAATTTACTCCTATTATCAATTTTTCTTCATTCTCTTGCTATCATTATTTGAAAAAGAAGGCATCTAAGCTTTTTTTTTGTTTTAGTACTCTGGACAGCACTTTTTTATTGGTGGATGAATTTATCCACCAATCAGCAAGGACAACCCAGGTTGTTCACCAAAAATGGGCCGGCATCTAAACTTACATTCTTGCATTTCAAATAAAGATATCAAGAGAATGAAGAAAATTTAATAATAGGAGTAAATTAGAAGGTTGCTTAAAATTTCATGCTCAATCTGAATCACGAAAGAAAATTTTTGGGTACAGTGTCCCTTTAACCCCTTAATGACCACAGCACTTTTCCATTTTCTGTCCGTTTGGGACCAAGGCTATTTTTACATTTTTGTGGTGTTTGTGTTTAGCTGTAATTTTCATCTTACTCATTTACTGTACCCACACATATTATATACCGTTTTTCTCGCCATTAAATGGACTTTCTAAAGATACCATTATTTTCATCATATCTTATAATTTACTATAAAATTATTTATAAAATATGAGGAAAAAATTGAAAAAAACACACTTTTTCTAACTTTGACCCCCAAAATCTGTTACACATCTACAACCACCAAAAAACACCCATGCTAAATAGTTTCTAAATTTTGTCCTGAGTTTAGAAATACCCAATGTTTACATCTTCTTTGCTTTTTTTGTAAGTTATAGGGCCATAAATACAAGTAGCACTTTGCTATTTCCAAACCATTATTTTTCAAAATTAGCGCTAGTTACATTAGAACACTAATATCTTTCAGGAATCTCTGAATATCCATTGACATGTATATATTTTTTTTTAGTAGACATCCCAAAGTATTGATCTAGGCCCATTTTGGTATATTTCATGCCACCATTTCACCGCCAAATGCGATTAAATACAAAAAATCGTTCACTTTTTTACAAATTTTTTCACAAACTTTTGGTTTCTCACTGAAATTATTTACAAACAGCTTGTGCAATTATGGCTTAAATGGTTGTAAATTCTTCTCTGGGATCCCCTTTGTTCAGAAATAGCAGACATATATGGCTTTGGCGTTGCTTTTTAGTAATTAGAAGGCTGCTAAATGCCACTGCGCACTACACGTGTATTATGCCCAGCAGTGAAGGGGTTAATTATGGAGCATGTAGGGAGCTTCTAGGGTTAATTTTAGCTTTAGTGTAGTGTAGTAGACAACCCCAAGTATTGATCTAGGCCCATTTTGGTATATTTCATGCCACCATTTCACCGCCAAATGCGATCAAATTAAAAAAAAACGTTAAATTTTTCACAATTTTAGGTTTCTCACTGAAATCATTTACAAACAGCTTGTGCAATTATGGCACAAATGGTTGTAAATGCTTCTCTGGGATCCCCTTTGTTCAGAAATAGCAGACATATATGGCTTTGGCGTTGCTTTTTGGTAATTAGAAGGCCGCCAAATGCCGCTGCATTTCACACGTGTATTATGGCTAGCAGTTAAGGGGTTAATTATGTAGCTTGTATGGAGCTTGCAGGGTTAATTTTAGCTTTAGTGTAGAGCTCAGCCTCCCACCTGAAACATGAGACCCCCTGATCCCTCCCAAACAGCTCTCTTCCCTCCCCCACCCCCCAATTGTCCCCGCCATCTTAAGTACTGGCAGAAACTCTGCCAGTACTAAAATAAAAGCTATATTTGGGCTTTTTGTGTGTGTTTTTTTTAGCATATTTACATATGCTGCTGTGTAGGATCCCCCCTTAGCCCCCAGCCTTACTGATCCCCCACCAAAGAGCTCTCTAACCCTCCCCCTCTGCCTTAATGGGCGCCATCTTGGGTACTGGCAGCTGTCTGCCAGTACCCAGTTTAGTGAAAAAATGTGCCTTTTTAAAAAAAAAAAAACCCTTTTCTGCAGTGTAGCTTCCCCCCCTCAAGATCAACCCCCCACCCCTTCCACATCTCTTAGCTGTTTATTTACAGCTTTGAAAAAGTTATTTTGTTGTACTTTTTAAACTTTTTTTTTCTGTAGTGTAGCTGTTCCCTCCCGCTCCCGCCCCGTGCACGCGCCCACCCGCTGCCCCCCGTGCACGCGCGCGCTCCCGTGCGCGCTCCCGCCCCTCCCGCCCCCGATCCCGCCCCCCTCCACTCCACTGGGCACATCGATGGCCGCCCACCCGCCTCCCAGACTTGCTCCCACCCACCAACGATACCGGCCACCGATGTCCGGTGCAGAGAGGGCCATAGAGTGGCTCTCTCTGCATCGGATGGCCAAGGGGGGTTATTGCAGGATGCCTCCATATCGAGGCATCACTGCAATAACCGGAAAGCAGCTGGAAGCGAGCAGGATCGCTTCCAGCTGCTTTCCAGACCAAGGACGTACGCCACACGTCCTCGGTCATTAACTGTATTTTTTTTGAGGACGTGTGGCGTACGTCCTTGGTCCTTAAGGGGTTAACCCCTAAACTGCCAGCCCCCCACATCACAAAAAAATAAATTCAACTATTAACCCCTAACCCTAACAACCCCCTAACTTTAAATTAAAATTAGAAGATCCCTATCTTAAAATAAATAAAAATTTACCTGGGAAATTAAAAAAAACTAAGTTTAAACTATAAATTAAACTAACATTACTATTATACTAAAATTAAAATAACTATCAATAAAATAAATTAAATTACTAATTAAAAAACCTAACCCTACTAAAAAAATTAAATCTACAGTTACAAAAAAATAAATTATATTAATTTAATTAAATTAAAAATACTAAATTGCAAAAAATAAAAATATACTAAATTACAAAAATAAAAAAATACTAAATTACAAAAAATAATGAAATTATCCAAAATAAAAACAATTACACCTAATCTAATAGCCCTATCAAAATAAAAAAGCCCCCCCCAAAATAAAAAACCCTATCCTACAATAAATTACCAATAGCCCTTAAAAGGGCCTTTTGTAGGGCATTGCCCTAAAGAAATCAGCTCTTTTCCCGGTAAAAAAACAAAGACCCCCCCAACAGTAAAACCCACCACCCAAAATAAAAATCCTAACTCTAAAAAAACTAAGATACCCATTGCCCTGAAAAGGGCATTCAGCTCTTTTTCATTGCCCTTAAAAGGGCTTTTAGCTCTTTTAAGAATGCCCTAAACCCTAATCTAAAAAAAACCCCACACAAAATAAGTTTAAAAAAACCTAACACTAACCCCCGTCGATCCACTTATAGTTTTTGAAGTTATTTTTTTAGTAGGGTTAGGATTTTTAATGTGTAATTTAATTATTTGAATTTGTAGTTATTTGAATTTTAGTATAATAGTAATCGCCTAGATTTAGAGTTCTGCGTTAGCCGTCAAAACCCGCGTTAGGGGGTCCTAACACTGGTTTTGGCCTACCACTGGTATTTAGAGTCTTGTAGGTAAGGGTTTAACACTCACTTTCCAGCTGCAACTTTTCCATACCGCAGATCCACTTACGTCAATTGCGTATCCTATCTTTTCAATGGGATCTTTCTAACACCGGTATTTAGAGTCTTGGCTGAAGTGAGCATTAGAAATCTAACGACAAGACTCCAGCCGCAGAAAAAAGCCAGGAGTTAAGAGCTTTCTGGGCTAACGCCGGTTTATAAAGCTCTTAACTACTGTGCTCTAAAGTACACTAACACCCATAAACTACCTATGTACCCCTAAACCGAGGCCCCCCCACATCGCCGCCACTCTATTAAATTTTTTTAACCCCTAATCTGCCGACCGCACACCGCCGCAACCTACATTATCCCTATGTACCCCTAATCTGCTGCCCCTAACATTGCCAACCCATACATAATATTTATTACCCCCTAATTTGCCCCCCCAATGTCGCCGCTACCTACCTACAATTATTAACCCCTAATCTGCTGACCAGACCTCACCGCTACTATAATAAATGTATTAACCCCTAATCCGCCTCACTCCCGCCTCAAAAACCCTATAATAAATAGTATTAACCCCTAATCTGCCCTCCCTAACATAGCCGACACCTAACTTCAAGTATTAAACCCTAATAAATGTATTAACCCCTAAAGCTAAGTCTAACCCTAACCCTAACACCCCCCTAAATTAAATATAATTTAAATCTAACAAAATAAAATAAATCTTATTAAATAAATTATTCCTATTTAAATCTAAATACTTACCTGTAAAAAAACCATATTATAGCTACAATATAACTAATAAGTATATTGTAGCTATTTTAGGATTAATATTTATTTTACAGGCAACTTTGTATTTATTTTAACCAGGTACAATAGCTATTAAATAGTTAATAACTATTTAATAGCTACCTAGTTAAAATAATTACAAAATTACCTGTAAAATAAATCCTAACATAAGTTACAATTAAACCTAATACTACACTATCAATAAATTAATTAAATAAACTATATACAATTATCTACAATTAAATCAACTAAACTAAATTACAAAAAAAACCCCACTAAATTACAAAAAATAAAAAAAGATTACAAGAATTTTAAACTAATTACACCTACTCTAAGCCCCCTAAAAAAATAACAAAGCCCCCCAAATTAAAAAAATGCCCTACCCTATTCTAATATAAAAATTTAACAGCTCTTTTACCTTACCAGCCCTTAAAAGGGCCTTTTGCGGGGCATGCCCCAAAGAAAATAGCTCTTTTGCATTTAAATAAACATACAATACCCCCCCAACATTACAACCCACCACCCACATACCCCTAATCTAACCCAAACCCCCCTTAAAAAACCTAACACTAAGCCCCTGAAGGTCTTCCTACCTTGTCTTCACCACGCCGGGTATCACCGATCCGTCCAGAAGAGGGTCCGAAGTCTTCATCCTATCCGGCAAGAATAAGTCCAGAAGAGGGTCTGAAGTCTTCATCCTATCCGGCAAGAAGAGGAGATCCGGACCGGCAAACATCTTCATCCAAGTGGCATCTTCTATCTTCTTCCATCCGGCGCGGAGCGGGACTATCTTGAAGCAGCCGACGCGGATCCATCCTCTTCTAACAACGTCCTAAGTCCGAATGAAGGTTCCTTTAAATGACGTCATCTAAGATGGCGTCCCTCGAATTCCGATTGGCTGATAGGATTCTATCAGCTAATCGGAATTAAGGTAGGAAAAATCTGATTGGCTGATTGAATCAGCCAATCAGATTCAAGTTCAATCGGATTGGCTGATCCAATCAGCCAATCAGATTGCACTCGCATTCTACTGGCTGTTCGGAACAGCCAAGGCTAAAAAAGACTTGTAATGACTGCGTTGCTGTTTTAACACTGAAATGGTGATTTTTTCAGCGTTAAAACACGAACGCAAAACTCGTAATCTATGTGTCCCTTAGGTATTTAGACCTGTATATTATAATGCATTTCTCTCTTCTTCACAACAAGAACCTTGCATAGCAAGATAATCATCTCTCAAGATAAAATGTGTTTTTATAAAATTGTTTTAGGGACCTTACAGTAACAATACAACGTCTTGCCAGACCAAAGAGCTTTAGATAATCAGGCCCTAGGGCTTAAATTTGATCCATTTTATTGAAAGAATCTGTTTATTCTGTAGCTGTCACAATATATATATTTTTTTCTATGGGTTTATTATAATCTAATTATATTGCTTGGTAAGTGTAGAACTAATTAAATGCACCATACTATTCATAGATACTACCCAGTTACCTAATTTCAAAACTTTTTTATGGTAGTTTCAAAATGTAATGTAAGATTTAGATGCATTTTTCCTAATTTTTATTATACGTTGTAATATTATAATACATTTTTTAACAATGAAACAGAATATATTTGAGTCCCATGTTTCTTTTAAGGAGGGAATGCCATTTTTGTCTTTATCACAAAAATCATTAAGGACCAGATTAAGAATGGAGTGCAAATGTTTGCGCACAAGCTATATTGTGTTTTTGCGTTCGTTTGCGTGCAAGTTAAATTGCGCTCATATTGAATGTAAACGAGAACACTTAAAAAAAACAGTCAATACCAGAATTTTTGTTGCTTAAAAAGATAGATAATCCCTTTATTACCCATTCCCCAGTTTTGCATAACCAACATAGTTATAATAATACACTTTTTACCTCTGTGATTACATTGTATCAAAGCCTCTGCAAACTGCCCCCTTATTTCAGTTCTTTTGAGAGACGCATTTCAGCCAATCAGGGCTCACTCCTAGGTAACGTCACGTGCGTGAGCTCATTGTTATCTTTATGAAACACATGAACTAACTCCCTCTAGTGGTGAAAAACTGTCAAAATGCTTTCAGATTAGAGGCGGCCTTCAAGGTCTAATAAATTAGCATATAAACCTCCTAGGTATAGCTTTCAACTAAGAATGTCAAGAGAACAAAACAAAATTGGTGATAAAAGTAAATTGGAAAGTTGTTTCAAATTACAAGTTCTTTTTGAATCATGAAAGCTTTTTTTGGACTTGACTGTCCCTTTAAGCACAATTGAAGTTAACACTCATTGTGCCCTCAGAGTTGTGGTTAACTGTTTTGCAAAACAAAAAAGTTGCACATAACATATAAAAAATACATTACACAATACAGTTACACTCATAATAACACCGTATAATAAAAAATATTTGTAAAAACAATATTGCACAAAAATGTTACAAGGGTTTAAAGATATGAGGTCTCAGGTGTTATAAAAAAACGAATGGCAAAGGGATTTAACATTGAGATACATGCATATACATGTCTAAAGATGGATATGTATGTATGTATATACATGTATATTTATTTATATATATATGTAATAATGTATTTATATGTGTATATATGTATTTACAGACATATATACACATATAAACACATACATAAATACATATGTACGCATATATAGACATATAAATAAGTGCATTGGAGTCATTTGCAGTTAAGTAGATGAAAATATGTAAAAACAGTATGAAACCCATGATGTTAAAGGTAGCAACAAAGAAGTTTGTGACTTGAAAAAATTGCAGTAAGTGAGTGAAAAATACAAGACTGATATGTAACTAGCAAGTCTGTCTTTTAAGTTCAAACTGACCTCTTTTTTATCATTCATAACATTATAAAACTTTTCTTTTACTTTAATAAGCCCATCAACAATTTAATAATTAGAAAATGATTGATGGATAGCATAGCAAAATTCTATTAGAAAAGGTGATTTTGACCTCAATGAAGAACCCCTTTTGGTATTAATTATAATTACTTCTACATTGTGAGATTGATAATTTCCTCCTTCTCTAAAAGTCTTTCTGCACTTTGCCATCTGTGCATTTTTTTCGGCTAATAATGCTTTATTACAGCTAGACTTGAAATGTTGCTAATAATTATGGCGTGTGAAATTTTTCAGAAAGGTGTAAAGTTGAATTCTTATCATTATGATTGTGAGATATGTGCATTTCTAAAGTTTTAACGTTATTATTAAAGAGTGACAATAGATTATGATATGTAATCATTTCATACATTATTATTATTATAATAGGCTCAGCTGTTAGAACTTAAGCAATTGTTAAATTATAGGCTCAGCATCTAGTACTTAAGAATTTCTTATACCATATAAATTAGAAGATAATCTGAAAAACAGTCTACAAGGCACACATTTCACATGTATGTTTTGCTTTTCAAGCTTCCAATCAAATGCTCTCAAATATAAAGCTTTATTTTAAAATGTTTTTGGGTACTACTCCTATAGTATGTTGACTGCTATGAGTTTTCCATTTATTTGTGGCACAGATATTTGAAGAGAGATGAAACTTTTGTTACATTGGAAAGTAAGGTTTTATCATGTAAATTTCTTTTAAACTAAATATAACTCAAGTAACCATCGGCTAGATTACAAGTTTTGTCGGTTTTGTCCAGCGCTCACTTTAAACAACGCTGGTATTACAAGTTTTCTGAATGGCTGCGTTAGCCTCAGAAAAGTGAGCGTTGAGCAAATTTAGCGCCACTTCTACCTGTAATACCAGCGTTGCTTACGGTAGCGGTAAGCTGGAAAAACGTACTTGTGCACGATTTCCCCATAGGATACAATGGGGCTGAGCTGGCTGAAAAAAAAACACAGCATTCAGCTCCTAACGCAGCCTCATTGTTTCCTATGGGAAAACACTTTCTAAGTCTACACCTAACACCCTAACATGAACCCCGAGTCTAAACACCCCTAACCTTACACTTATTAACCCCTAATCTGCCGCCCCCGACATCCTCGCCACCTGCATGATATTATTAACCCATAATCTGCCGCTCCGGACACCGCCGCCACCTACATTATACCTATGAACCCCTAATCTGCTGCCTCCAACATCACCGACACCTACATTATATTTATTAACCCCTAATCTGCCGCCCCCAATGTCGCCGCCACCTAACTACAATTATTAACCCCTAAATGTATTAACCCCTAAACCTAAGTCTAACCCTAACCCTAACACCCCCCTTACAAGGTAGGGTGATCTTCAATGGGGAAAAGAGCTGATTACTTTGGGGCAATGCCCTGCAAAAAGCCCTTTTAAGGGCTGGTAAAAGAGCTGGTTACTATGGGGCAATTTCAACAAAAACAAATGAGGTGCACAGGCAGCCGGTGGTGAATTCAAATTCCTTTTATTGCAATTAAAAATCTTTGTCCCAACAGGGGTATAGGATTCTCAAGCTGTGCAGTAGTTGGAGATAGCTTCACTTCAGTGACTGTCTGCTAACATGTTTCGGCAATTAAGCCGTAATCGTAGCTGCAGTCTCAGGTGAGCACCAGTCCTATATGCTGGTTCCTGTTACCTGATTGGTTAAAAAATAATTAAAACCATACCTGGAGTGAAGCTAGATCCAGCCCTTCTCACATTAGATATAACAGGATAACATTTGTCCCATATCAAAAATCCGTGATAGATACAATCATATGTGAATTCTAAACTATAACAATCAACTATACATAAATGTGAATGAAAAAAGTTTTACACTTGTTAGAAGGTGAATCCTAATATTAATAATATAATCTAATCAAAGAGTCACATTAATACTTGTTCATGCATTAGTTAACTGGAAGGAGATAGTTAATTTTCAAATACCTCCTTCTAATTTATTCAATGAATACGTATAGATACTTTATTAACTAATGCAAATGAACCAACAAAAGTTAAAAATTTGACTCCATGCTACGGAGCATACAGATTACAAACATACCCATATATATCTTTGTTGTATATATATATGCAAATGATTTTTTTAATGTATAGATATTTCTCTCTCTCTAATCCATACTGAGCGGGTATGTGAGGAAACAGTGTTGTAATTGTATATTTCAGAGCTAAAATATGAAAACACATGGAAACACAGACCCAGGACCAGAGTTTTTATTCCCAGAAATTTGTTAGGTCAAACTCTGAATTTAACCCTTCTGGGACTCTGGTCCTGAGTCTGTGTATCCAAAATGCCTCCCTTTTTTCCAGCAATCTCTCTCTATCACCTCCTCTTTTATTCGTTTTGACCTGTTCTATAATAGTCCATCTAAATGACTTAATGCTTGTTTGGTGACAGGTTTTAAAATGCTGAACCAGAGGTGTGGTAAGTTTGCTGAACCGCAAAAGGCCCTTTTAAGGGCTATTTGTAATTTAGTTTAGGAAAGGGAATTTTATTATTTTGGGGGGCTTTTTTTATTTTATTAGGGGGATTAGATTAGGTGTAATTAGATTAAAATTCTTGTAATATTTTATTCTTTTTTGTAATTTAGTGTTTGTTTTTTTTGTAATATAGTTTAGTTTATTTAATTGTATTTTATATTACATAATTGTAGTTAATTTATTTAATTAATTTATTGATAGTGTAGTGTTAGGTGTATTTGTAACTTAGGTTAGGATTTATTTTACAGGTAATTTTGTAATTATTTTAAATAGGTAGCTATTAAATAGTTATTAACTATTTAATAGCTATTCTACCTAGTTAAAATAAATACAAAGTTGCCTGTAAAATAAATATAAATCCTAAAATAGCTACCATGTAAGTTATATTGTAGCTATATTAGGGTTTATTTTATAGGTAAGTATTTAGTTTTAAATAGGATTAATTTATTTAATTATATTAATTTTATTTATATTTGTTTAAATTATATTTAACTTAGGGGGGTGTTAGGGTTAGGGTTAGACTTAGGTTTAGGGGTTAATAACTTTATTATAGTAGCGGCGACGTTGGGGGTGGGAGATTAGGGGTTAATAATTGTAGGTAGGTGGCGGCGATGTTAGGTATGGCAAATTAGGGGTTAATAACATTTATTATAGTGTTTGCGAGGCCGGAGTTCAGCGGTTTAGGGGTTAATACATTTATTATAGTGGCGGCGATGTCCAGTCGGCAGATTAGGGGTTAATACGTGTAGGTAGGTGACGGCGACGTTGGGGGGGCAGATTAGGGGTTAATAAATATAATGTAGGTGTAGTTTATGGGTGATAGTGTACTTTTTAGCACTGTAGTTAAGAGCTTTATGTTCCGGCGTTAGCCCATAAAACTCTTAACTACTGACTTTTATATGCGGTAGGAGTCTTGAAGGTAGAGGCTGTACCGCTCACTTTCTCCAATACTTGTAATACCAGCATTAGGCAAATCCCATTAAAAGATAGGATACGCGGGGGGGCGGAGCCGGCCAACGTCTGTGATGGCCGCATGATTTCTAGCTCCGGTTAAGGGAGCTCTTTCCACGGCATTCTGAGGGGGCATCCAGGCCACTGTACAGCTGGAAAAGGCTACTTAACACCAGGTGAGGTGCAGATGCACCGAATGAAATACCCAGATTGCTAAACTGAGGGGACTGAAGACGGAATCATATTCCGGAGCGCAACAGGCCTAAGTGCGCACTACGCTAAAGTGAGAAGCCAGTACATGCGCCATTGCTACAAGGGGTAAGAGTACAGTACTTGGTGCTCCAGCGAATATACCTATTTTTATCAGACACCCCCTTTGAGGAAAATAGCCTGAGGCCCTGTCGCCAGCACAACTTAGTATCTGGAAACAGCCCTGCAATATAATTAACAACGGAACTTGTTTAGGCCTTTCTGGACAGTCTATCATTACCTGCTGGGGCAGAAGCATTACATACCCCGCAATTGCAGCCCTATAGAAGACACTTAGAGCAACGTTCAGGAGTAAGCTGCTGCTTATGATATACTGACTTTAAACATGTGAACAGCCCCTAACACGAACCGCATTAAGCAGCCTAAAACGACAATGATCTGCAGAGGTGCAAAAGCTTAAAAGTTTACAAACCATCTCTCAAATAGTTGTGCTTAAGCAGATCAACACAGATTGGCAGCATACATTTTGTAAAGACATTGTTTTGTATTGCCTTCAAGGGGACGCTTATTTATTTTCTTTATATCTTTATCCTGATTGGAAATAATCTGTGTTACCTAAACGCTGCAAAGTGTTTAAGCTGAATTACAGTTTGGAAATTGAAGCCCTCCAGCCTCACTGATGTTGCATAGCCAGAAATAGCTTCTAGACGCACATCTAGGCCAGACAAAAACATCAAGGGCCTAACACCTTCCAATACAAAAATGGACAATTTTTTTAAAGTTCTAGAATCCTCCATTTCTGCTGTAGCTGAACCGCTAGACACTGCACAAACCACTTCTGATGTGGACTCTCCTGCTCTTCTCACTAAAGCTGATATACTGAATCTGCCGACAAAGGCAGACTTTGCCTCCTTTTTCACCCAAGTGGGGAAAATTATTAAAGAAGGACTAGCTGAAGTCAGGAAAGACCTCTCAGACTTGGGGGATAGAGTTATGCAGGCAGAAGAGGACTTGGAACAATTTTCTAATGCTACAGAACTCCAGAACCGTACTCTTCAAGTACATGATGATATGATACAACAGCTTCAAAACCAAGTCGAGGATCTAGATAACAGAGGGAGACGGCAGAATCTAAGAATAAGAGGTGTCTCAGAGAAAGTTACAACTTCCCAAATCCAACAACACATGCAGCAGTTGTTCCAGCACATTCTGCAGGAAGATACACCAGGCATCCCCCTAGACAGAGCCCACTGGGCCCTGCGCCCGAAACCGCCAGAAGATAAGCCGCCAAGAGACATAATCCTGCGGTTTCAAAACTTTAAAGACAAGGAGAAAGTTATGACAGCCTCGCGAAAAACACGCCAAATTCTGTTTGAAGGAGATACAGTACAAATATATGCGGATCTAAGTAACATCACACTCTCCAAGCGCAGAGAGGCGAGATACCTCACTACACACCTGCAGGACTTAAAAATACCCTACAGATGGGGTTTCCCTTTCTGTATTAAAGTGCTACACAACTCTCAGATTGTCACATATAGCCACCCAGACGACCTCGAGCAATTTTGCAGCAGTCTAAAGATTCCACCTCCATCTATAAGCTCGATTCAACCCACTCCACTGTCAGGAGATAACCCACCATCACCGGCACCGAAACAATAGAGACTTGCCTGGACAAAAGTATCCAGGAAAGCTAACAAAGGGAACCAGAAAGCCGCCCAGCAGGAGGAAGGACTAACCTGAAATAAAGGAGCTAAGAGACTGGTTAACCTCACAATCGTTTATTATCCGGTATAATAATATGCCCGGAACCTAGAAATATCTGGTAACATGTGTAGAAAATGTTTTATATATATTTACATGCCATTTTATTGTTACTTTAGGGTAGATTAATGCTAACATGCCAAGCCCTATCCATCCCCCAGCTAGGCCCCCCCATACAAAATATTTAAACTCCAGATGGAAATGCTCCGTCATGGTAACGTCTTTTATTTACTATGACCCCCCCTTCTTGTTCAAAATACTGTTTTAAGTATTGTTGTTTTGTTAGTTATACTGTGTTAGTGTTAACGCATTATTTGTTTTACTTATATTCTTTATTCCTTCTAGCGGATCCTTGTACTAAAGGAGATCGTTACTCCCTTTACAGCTCCTCTTTTCCCTCCTACCCTGCATCCGACAGAGACAAAGCTGAAAGATATCAACAACAGGCTCTCATGCTTAGGTGCGGTAACATGCAACTCGTAAACACTTACATTGAGTCAGTGGAAACCCCTTCCACTTTATATATAGCAATCTATAGGCTACATAAGCAACACTACAAACACTCTTATTCATAACACATATGGCAGTCCCTGATCTTTTATTAATTTCCCAAAATGTTAAAGGCCTAAATTCACCCACCAAGAAATCCATTGCCCTCAATTGGTTTCATAAGCATAAGGGAGAGGTAATCTTCCTGCAAGAGACACATTTTTGCAAACGTGTGACACCGAAATGCTCCTCTATACAATTCCCAGTAGGATACTTTAATTTGGCCCCTACCAAGCGGAACGGAGTAGGCATACTATTTAGACACAATATCCCTTTTCAACTCACCCAGCAACACATAGACAATGAGGGACGATTTTTGATTCTAGTGGGCACGCTCTACAACCGCCAAATCACATTTGCAACGTATTATGCGCCAAACGCTGGCCAGGCTCATTTTTTCAAAAAGCTGATCAGAACATTGTTAGAAGTAACACAGGGTGCGCTGATTCTAGCAGGAGATAGCAATGTGGCTATGGAACCACCACTAGATTGTTCTAACAAAAGAGCTCAATGCCCAAAAGCTCCCTGAGTGCCATTTCAAGGGCCCTACGCAGAGCAACACTATTAGATACCTGGAGAATCCAACACCCCACACAAAAGACATATACTTTTTATTCAAACCCCCAAAAGTCATATTCCAGAATAGACCACATATTCATAGACCAGAGAAGCCTACCCCTAATGAAACACTCGGAAATTTTGCCGACCCCATGGTCTGACCATTCGATGGTAACGCTGTCCTTTGCCCTACCAGACAAACCTCTTTCTGATGCCCATTGGCGCCTAGATGAAACACTTCTACTGCAGCCACTAATTAAAGATAGAATTACGCGCTCGCTCAAAGACTATTTCCTGCACAATGCAATTCCAGATACATCACCTGCCCTAGTCTGGAAAGCACACAAAGCAGTAGTTAGAGGGGAATTCCTGAAGCAGAAATCTATAATAAGGAAAAAACTATAATGAAAAATACACCATGCTAATCCATCAACTCCGAGATATAGAGAGATTGCATATGCAAACCCCAACCAATGAACAACACATAACTCAATTAACAAAGACTAGGCGCAAATTAAATGAATTGCTCAGTAAAGAGGCACAGAGAAAGGCAATCTATTTAAACAAACTCTATTTTGTAGAAGGCAATAAGGCAGGTCCACTATTGGCTAGAGCCCTTAAAAATTGCACGAATAACCAATTTATTCGTAAATTGTCACAACCAGCCACACCAGGGGAATACACTCATGACAGTAGAACAATTGCAATTTCTTTTAGAGATTACTACAAAAACCTTTACAATATCCCTGCAACTCCATACTCCTCGGACTACGGAGCGATAGATTCTTACATAAAAAGGGCCAATATTCCAACTCTGCCTGACCGCATCTCAAAACAAATGGAAGACCCCATATCCTTACAAGAGGTTATTGCAGCCATAAATAGTACACCATTATGTAAAACCCCCGGCCCTGATGGTCTATTGGCCTCATACTATAAACAGTTCCAATCCATTTTGGCCCCTCACCTTACTAACCTTTTCAACTCCCTCGATAACGATGGACTACTCTCCCCTAACCTCTTAGAAGCGCACATATCGGTTATCTCTAAATCAGGAAAATCCCCCACGGAACCAAGTAACTATCGCCCAATATCCCTATTAAATGGGGATATAAAAATATATGCCAAGATACTAGCAAACCGGATTAGCAAAATACTCCCAACCCTAGTGCATGTAGACCAAGCCGGCTTTGTTCCGCTCAGGGAGGCCAGGGACAATACGATTCGGGTTCTCCATCTAATGGAATATGTAAAAACAAAGAAGATTTCGCATTTCCACATAAATTATTCAAAGTCCGAACTCATAAATATCTCCATGACTGCCAGTACCTTTGCAGCTTTCATACCATCATGTCCATTTAAAATCCAAAATTCACATCTAAAATATTTAGGCATAGTATTATCCTCTAATCCAGCACGATGGTTTGCTCTAAACTACCGGCCCCTCCTACACTCTATACAACACTCCCTATCCTCCTGGAGGGAAAAACCCTTGTCGTGGTGGGGCAGGATACAGTCAATCAAAATGACAATACTCCCCAAAATTTTGTATATATTACAGGCGATGCCAGTCACACTCCCTAAGACATTCATACAACAACTTCAAAAAGCCATAAATGCCTTTGTGTGTGGGAGATCTCGCCCAAGGATAGCTCAGGGGAACAATGTATAGATCCCTCCAGAATGGAGGATTAGGCCTACCAGAGTTAAGCTTATATTATCACGCATCGGTACTGCAGAGAATCCTAGATTGGCATTGTAGAAAGGACTCTAAGGCGTGGATAGCGATTGACTCCCAGCTGCTTAGATCCCCTAACCCAGGCCCTCTTTGCTGGCTCCCTAAACCCAGACGCACCCCTTCCTGCCAGTCATCCATACTTTATAGACATATATTTAACACATGGGATCTCTTAATTAAAGTAACACTGGCCCTGTCCACCCCTGTTTCCCCGCTTACTCCAATTTTTCCTAACATAGAACTGATGGGAGGCTACGAAAACAGGAAAAAAGACACACCAATTACTGAGCTATTAGACTCCGTCCCCGTGGCACTCCTGATTACACAAGGCAAATTAAAAACTAGGGAGGAACTCTCACCAATTTTATTCTGCTCCTTTGCCCCATGGCTAAAATATGCACAACTACGACACTTTATCCAGACTACCCCCAATAAAGAAGACCTTCTTAGATTGCCAACACTATTTGAGCAAACTTGCTTAACAGGGAAAACTGCCAGAGGTACATTATCACTAGCTAAAGGTATGCTCCAGAATGCACAAACCCCTCCACTCCCTCCATATACAGCTAAGTGGCATAGAGAATTGGATATAGCAATGAATACTAAACAATGGCTACAAATCTATCAGAACACGGGTACCTCCTCCACCTCGCCTAAAGTTATTGAACTCAATTACAAAGTACTTATGCGCTGGTACTTGACACCAGCTAGACTAAATAACATTTACCCTGCCTACTCATCATCATGTTGGAGAGGCTGCACTGAACGGGGCACCACATTGCATATGTGGTGGTCATGCCCCAAGCTTCACTCATATTGGAGGGGAATAGAGTCCATATTGGGGAAACTAGCGGAGACAAACTTCTCTCTAAACCCGAAATTGATCCTCCTAAACGAGACCCCCCACTCCGATGTAAAATTAGAAGGACATTGATATGTATAGGACTCAATAGTGCCAAAACACTGATCGCCCTACACTGGAAGTCCCCTTTAATACCATCACAAGACAGCTGGTTACAAAATACTGACAAGACGCTCTCATGTTAAGAATATGGCTACTTTAAAAGAGGCAAATTTGCATTTTATGCAGAAATTCGATTCTAATGGGATTCTATCGCTATCACGCAAACACAAAAGACCCCCCACACAATAAGTACACTATTAGAGTAGGGAGGATGTGAACACATTACTGAATATACCGCCTCATACACTACCGGTTGCAATTACAACCATAACTCTATTGCAAACTTCAAATCAGGGACGTCTCTGTCGGATACCCTCCTTTTCCCTGTCCCCCCCCTTTCCCTCCATTGCCTCTCTGTACTTTTCTGTGGTTTGAATTAGGAATGATTTTGGTTTTGAGCTACGACGTTGTGGCCCTTTGTAATTGCTCCACGCCAACTATGATACATGGGCAAGGGTAAGACTATCACTTACAGAAAGCGAATATGGACAATGGAGGACTTTGATAAGGTCTACAGCTGCAGAGAAGCTCAATTTCCAGAGGCCCGCACATCAGGTATCAGTTGTCTGGAACTCGTGGCCAGTGTAGTGGACTGTAGACTAGATGTAGAGTACTCTATGATTTTGTATGCCCAGATCATAATTCTGTGATTTCTTTTCTTTTGTTAAATTGTTTATTTGTTGTCAAAACCAATAAAAATCTATTCCTTAAAAAAGATAGGATACGCAATTGACGTAAGGGGATTTGCGGTATGGAAAAGTCGCGGAAAAAAAGTGAGCGGTACACCTGTACCTGCAAGACTCGTAATACCAGCGGGCGTTAAAAAGCAGCATTAGGATCCCTTAACGCTGCTTTTAAAAGCTAATACAGAATTCGTAATCTAGGCGGATGATTTTAACCATATGTAAGACTCTTTTCATAGGTCATATACAAATGATTGGAATTTGCACAGTAACAATGTGCTAAACTCAAACAGAACAAAGTATTGCCATGCTATTTATAATTTGTTTTCGTATTATTATTTTCTCAACATGTTACAAAAATAAAATAAACTAACTTTCAAAATAACCATTAAGTGTTGCCTCCTTAAAGTGATGGTAAACTATCACTAATACAACTTATATATGTATGCATTCTACTAAGATTCAATATCCTAATAGCAACAATATATATTTAATTTTTATTTTATTTTTCTTCAAAATTAATGTTTTATATACCTGTCCATCAATAGTTTCCCTCCTCCCACTTTGAAAATCCATTGTTCATATCCGTGATGTTCTTTGATGGATGGATCGTCTGAAACGTCATATAATTGGGAGTTACTGATCACAGTGATTGACAGGACAATCCGATACAGCACTCGATGCGTTCTCTCGTGTATCAGTTACATAGAACATGCTCTAGTTTTTTCAGTGACGTAACTGAAGTAAACAGTGATTCACATGATTTACTGTTGACTTGTCCAAAAAGCATTGAACAGATATACAGTATATTGATATATATTGAAATATTGGAAAGAAATTCATTTGACCGGATGTGGCAATTAAATATATTATATTTTCTAATTATATTTTTTATGTTTAATTGCAAATTAACTGTTGCGCTTTGCTTGTAATATTAAACTAATATGCCAAACTATTTTAAAATATTGAAATAGACATAGCCTTTTAGAATTTATATATTCTTACTTATACAATATCGCAACACTTTGCTTACAATATAACCTTCTGGGTGTCTTCGAAGTAAACACTGATTCGTAATAGTGTCTATGTCAGGATTTTTTCCCTGATCTGTTTGCCATGTGCTGATGAAAGCCATTTTACTCACCTCTCTTCCTGACTCTGGTGCATACTGTGTGATGCTGCTCATTTCCTGCACTTCCTTTTATGGCCAGACTGATGTACATCATCCGTGTGAGACAGGATGCAGTCTCAGAATTGTAATGTCATCATTTATTATTTAAAGGTCCTCTGTTCAGTATGCTTTGCCCTTGCGTTGTCTCAGACCTGTTTGTGAGAGCTCCTCTGTATTACCTGGCTGTCTGATGTCCCTCCTGGTTCCTGATCCCTGGCTTGTTCCTGGCTCTGCTGTTCTCCTTGTTCCTGATTCCGGCTTGTCTGACTATTCACTTTGGCTCCTGACTCGGCTTGTCTGACTACCAGTTCTGGTTTTGACTCCTGGCTTGTTATTTGACTTGTGGACTTTTTATTATTTTTTGCTATTAATAAAGGTGTGATTATTTTTGCACTTCTTGTCTCAGTCTGATTCCTGGCACCCTGACATTACGCAAGGGCCATGAATCCTAATGGTGCTAATTATCCACCTTTACCTTCATAATTTCCAGGATGGATGAACAGGATCACCATTTGGATCAATTTGCACTATCCCTGCAAACCCTGCTGACTCGCACTGCACATTTGGACCAAAGTGTCCCGCAAGTTATGGCTGCTCCTGTTTCTGCTGCTGCACCTAGTCCTACCAGGAGCATGTCCGGTTCTGCACCTCTACCTCAGCGATATGGAGGCAATCCTAATCATTGCAGAGGGTTTTTGAACCAGGTGGGCATTTACTTTGAGATGTTACCTCTGGCATTTCCCTCTGACAGAGCTAAGGTGGGATTTCTCATCTCGTTACTCTCTGACACAGCTCTTGTCTGGGCTAATCCCTTGTGGGAGACTAATAAACCTGGGATTTCAAATTACCCTGAATTTGTGGCCTTCTTTCGAAGGGTATTTGATGTTCCGGCTTGCTCCTCCTCGGCTGCTAAACGACTCATGTCCATTCAGCAAGGTACAAGATCTGTTGCTCAGTATGCAATTGAGTTCCGTATGCTTGCCGCAGAGGTAGGTTGGAACAATGAAGCCCTTGTTGCCACCTTCTTTCATGGGCTCTCTGATGCGATTAAGGATGAAGTTGCTGCCAGAGATTTACCAGAAGATCTCAAGGCATTGGTGTCTTTTTTGATCCTAATTGACATCAGACTAAGTGAGAGGCCCTCGTTCAAGGAGCGCTTGCGGAAGCCTCCTGTTCTGTTTTCTCCTATGTGTTCGTTCCCACCCATGGAGGGAGGGGCTCTGCCTCTATTGTGGGTTACAGGGCCACCTTTTGAAGTCTTGTCCTACACGGCCGGGAAACGCTCACACCTAAGGTCCTGTCGGGGGCAGACCTTGAGTGGTTTATCCTTGTCCCTGGAACAGCTAAAGGAGAAACCTCTGGTCATGGTTGTCCTTATCTGGGTGGACTCCTCCATAGTCACCCAGGCTCTTGTTGACTCCGGTGCTGCGGGCTATTTCATTGACAGTGCTTTTGTATCAAAGCACTCCATTCCTGTTTTGCCTCGGTCCGTTCTGCTTGCTATTGAGCCCATTGATGGCAGGCCCCTTCAGCCCGCACTTGTTACTCATGAAACTGCTCCGTTATCCATTGTTGTTGGGGCTCTCCATTTTGAAACCCTCCAGTTCCAGGTGATAAACTCTCCACATTTTCCGGTTATTCTGTGTTATCCCTGGCTCCAAAAGCACAATCCCAGTCTCGACTGGCGCAGGTCCAAAATTTTGTCGTGGTCTCTGCATTGAATTACCACTTGTCTTCGGAAACCAGTTAAAGTCTTGTGCACGTCTTCGGTATCTCAATTGCCAGAGGAGTACCGAGAGTTCCTAGACGTTTTTGTCAAGGTGCATGCTGGTACGTTGCCTCCTCACCGTTCTTACGATTGTGCCATAGACCTGCAACATGGAGCCATTCCTCCTCGGGGCCGGGTTTACCCTCTGTCTGTTGTGGAGAATTGTGCTATGGAGGAGTATGTTGCTGATGCTCTGTCGTGGGGGATCATCCACAAATCCTGCTCTCCTGCAGGGGCTGGCTTCTTCTTTGTGAAGAAAAAGGGTGGCGAGTTAAGACCATGCATCGATTATAGGGGTCTTAATCGTCTTACCATTAAGAATGCTTACCCTATTCCGCTCATTACGGAACTCTTTGACCGCCTCAAGGGTGCTATGGTCTTTACTAAACTTTATTTGAGAAGAGCGTACAATATCATTAGGATCAAGGAGGGCCACGAATGGAAAACAGCATTTAACACCAGGAGCGGGCATTATGAGTATCTTGTAATGCCCTTTGGCCTATGTAATGCTCCTGCTGTTTTCCAGGAATTTGTTAATGATGTCCTATGAGATATGTTGCAACAGTGTGTTGTGGTGTACTTAGACGACATCCTCATACACTCACCCACACTTGAGGGTTCTTCAGAGACTATGTGAGAATGGCCTGTTTTGTAAACTCGAGAAATGTGAGTTCCATCAGACTCAAGTAACCTTCCTAGGTTATGTTATCTCCATTGCAGGGTTCTCCATAGATCCTGACAAGTTATCTGCAGTTCTGCAGTGGCCTCGCCCAGTTGATCTTCGGTCTATTCAACATTTTTTGGGGTTCGCCAATTACTATAGAAAGTTTATTAAAAACTTTTCTTCCTTGGTCAAACCTAACACAGACATGACCCGTTAGGAGAATGATCCACTCCATTGGTCACTTACTGCCATTAAGGCCTTTGATAGTCTTAAGACTGCCTTTGCTGTTGCTCCAGTTCTGGCTCATCCTAACCCTGTCCTGCCTTTCATTCTTTAGGTCGATGCATATGAGATTGGAGTAGGTGCCCTCTTGTCTTAACGTCCAACGCCTGACGGTTCCTTGCATCCGTGTGGTTTCTTCTCTAAGAAATTGTCTCCAGCGGAGTGCAATTATGAAATTGGCGACAGGGAATTACTGGCCATAATTTTGGCACTCAAGGAATGGAGGCATCTTCTTGAGGGTACTAGTGTGCCAGTGCTCATTCTTACTGACCACAAGAATTTAACTTATCTATCTGAAGCAAAACGTTTGTCGCCCCAACAGGCTAGATGGGCGCTATTTTTGTCTCGGTTTAATTATGTGGTCTCCTACCTGCCTAGTAGTAAGAATGTTAGGGCTGATGCCCTCTCTCTACATTTTTCGCTTCTGTACAAGGAGGAGTCTGTACCTACTCCAGTTATACCACCTGACCATATTTTGACTACCATACATACTAATTTGACTTCTCACTTGGGGGAGGAGATCCTGGCTGCACAAACCTACGCACCTCCTGAGAAACCTAGTGGTAAGTGTTTTGTTCCTGAAAATCTTCTAACTAAACTTTTGCACTCTTACCACTATCCTAAAGCTGCAGGTTACCCAGGCAAGAACCAAATGATTTGGTCTGTCACTCAACAATTCTGGTGACCAGGTCTTCTTTCTGATGTTGCTGCATATGTTGCCTCCTGCTCAGTTTATGCACAGAATAAGACTCCTCAAAGTCTTCCTGTGGGTCTTCTTCAACCTATTGCTAATGGTGAGCGTCCTTGGACACATCTTTCCATGGACTTCATTGTCGAGCTCCCTGTTTCCAATGGCAATACTGTTATCCTTATGGTGGTTGACTGTTTTTCTAAAATGTCACATTGCATTCCCTTGAAGAAGTTGCCTACCGCTCAGAAGCTTGCTTCAATTTTTGCCCGGGAGATCTTCCGTTTATATGGATTACTCGAGGAGATAGTGACGGACCGGGGTAGCCAGTTTGTCTCCAGATTTTGGCGTTCCTTTTGTGCTCAAATGGGGATCAGCTTTCCTTCTCCTCGGCATATCACCCTCAATCCAGTGGGGCTGCGGAATGGTCTAATCAAGCTCTGGAACAGTTCCTCCATTGCTATGTCTCAGATCACCACAATAAATGGTCTGAACTGTTACCTTGGGCAGAGTTTGCTCGTAATAGTGCTATTAATGCTTCCTCCAAGTTATCCCCGTTCATGGCGAATTATGGGTTTCAACCATCCTTGTTGCCCGACTCATTCATGTCTCAGGGTATTCCAGCTTTGGAGGAGCATCTCCGACAACTCCGTTCCACGTGGGTGCAGATTCGGGTTTGCCTTCATCATTCTATGCAGCTCAAAAAGTTCCAGGCTGATCGTAGGCGTATGCCCGCACCTTCCTACCAGGTTGGTGAGAGAGTTTGGCTGTCCTCCCGCAACTTGAACGTTTGTGTGCATTCCAATAAACTGGCTCCCCATTATGTTGGTCCTTTTCGAATACTCCGACGGGTCAATCCTGTGGCCTACACTCTTGACGTTCCTCCTGCAATGCGTATCTCCAATGTTTTTCATGTCTCCCTCTTGAAACCATTGGTTTGTAATCAGTTTACCACTGTGTTTCCTCATCCCCACCCTATCTTTGTTGACAACCATGAGGAGTATGAGGTCAGCAGCATTATTGACTCTCGTATGTCCAGGGGCCGCGTACAGTATTTGGTTCACTGGAGGGGCTACGGTCTGGAGGAGCGTTCATGGGTTCCCTCCTCTGATGTTCATGCTCCCGCCCTCCTCCGTGCCTTCCATGCCCATTTCCCCAATAAGCCTTTTGTCCTCCCGCGGGGGAGGGGTCGTTGAAGGGAGGGTACCGTCAGGGTTTTTTCCCTGATCTGTTTGCCATGTGCTGCTGGCAGCCATTTTACTCACCTCTCTTCCTGACTCTGGTGCATACTGTGTGATGCTGCTCATTTCCTGCACTTCTTTTTATGGCCAGACTGGTGTACATCATCCGTGTGAGACAGGATGCAGTCTCAGAATTGTGATGTCATCATTTATTATTTAAAGGGCCTCTGTTCAGTATGCTTTGCCCTTGCATTGTCTCAGACCTGTTTGTGAGAGCTCCTGTGTATTACCTGGCTGTCTGACGTCCCTCCTGGTTCCTGATCCCTGGCTTGTTCATGACTCGCTGTTCTCCTTGTTCCTGATTCTGGCTCCTCTGACTATTTGCTTTGGCTCCTGACTCGGCTCGTCTGACTACCAGTTCTGGTTTTTATTCCTGACTTGTTATTTGAATTTTGGACTTTTTATTCTTTTTTGCTATTAATAAAGGTGTGATTATTTTTGCGCTTCTTGTCTCAGTCTGATTCCTGGCACCCTGACAGTCTACAATTCAGTGTTAACTATTGCTTCAGTAAGTTACGCCCATTAAAATCACCACACATGTGCAAAATTTATCGTGAACGAGCAAGGCTGACTTTGTGGACTTGTAGGAACAGAACTTAGTACGCATGCGTTATTTTCATAGTCCATTCGCACATAGAAAACAGTGAGGCAGCTGACTCAGTTCAGAATTGGTGGATCAAGAAAAAAAGCACACTACATAGAGGGGCCGGTTAAGCAGCACAGATGAAAGTGATTAAAATAGGTAAAAAAAAGAATATTTTCAATTCCTAATTTTGACTTATTTTTAAATACTGATACTTATTTGTGTGTCATATTTTGAATGTCAGCTTCAAGAAATACATGGTTTACCATCCCTTTAATTATTAGGCTACACACTTTAGCAGATTATTCTGATTGCTGGAAAAGTTCCATCCACCTAGTGTTGTATATTGTGCTACATATGAATGCTCTTGTTCAAAGTTTAGATCTGTGCTTTCATGACGTAGGCTTAATTACTGATGTTTCACCAGTATTAAGAAATTCCCTTTTTTATTTTTCATGTTCTAGATTGTTTAAAGCTTGCATGGTTTATGGATACTGCCCTAAAGCTCCAACCATCTTTGATAGTATCAGCAGAAAAAAATAATAATAAAAAGTTGAAACTTACTGAATAAAAGTTGTATAGTACTCTTGAGGTTAGTGTGCGTAATACAGAACTGGACCTTTACATTTTTGCAGTGACTCCTCTGATCTTTATTATTCATGTGGCAGGAATCAAGCCACATACAAGGTTATCCTGAAAGAAACAATGTTCCCCAACTCTGAGGATTGTTTTATTTTTTTCCAGCAGGACAATGCGCAATGCTGCACAGACAGGTCAATTAAGGTGTGGATGGAGGATCACCAGATCAAGACCCTGTCATGGTCAGCCCGATCTCCAGAACTGAACCCCATTGAAAACCTCTGGAATGTGATCAAGAGAAAGATGGATGTCACAAGCCATCAAACAAAGCTGAGCTGCTTGAATTTTTGCATCAGGAGTGGCATAAAGTCACCTAACAGCAATGTGAAAGACTGGCAGAGAGTATGCCAAGACACATGAAAGCTGAGATGGAAAATCAGGGTTATTCCACCAAATATTGGTTTCTGAACTATTGCTTAATTAAAACATTAATATTGTGTTGTTTAAAAATGAATATGAACTTGATTTCTTTGTATTATTCGAGATCTGCATCTTTTTTGTTATTTTCTGTAAATAAATGCTCTCAATGGCAATATTTTTTTATGTGGAATCTGGGAGAAATAAAGTCAGTAGTTTATAGAATAATTAACTGAAGCACATACCTATAAATAGTAAAACTAGAGAAGCTGATAATTTTGCGGTGGTATATATATATATATATATATATATATAAAGTCTGTGTGTGTGTTATGTAACTTTTAAGCTGTGTATAACAACTGTAAAAAATAAAAAGACTAGGGGGTAGATTTATCAAGTGTCTGGTGGACATGATCCTCTGTAGCGGATCATGTCCTCCCGACATCGCTAAATGCAGACAGCATATGCTGTCGGCATTTAACATTGGACAAGCATTTCTGGTGAAATGCTTGTGCAATGCCACCCTCTGCACATTCGCGGCCAATCGGCCACTAGCAGGGGATGTCAATCATCCCGATCGTATCTGATCGGGATTATTGCTGACCGCCACCTCAGAGATGGCTAATGAGTTAAGGAGCAGTGGTCTTACGACCGCTGCTTCTTAACTTTAGTTTCAGGCAGATCTAAAACTTCAGGTGTAGATTGCAGCATTCACTGCTTGATAAATCGAACTCATGGTTTTTGATACTCCTGCCATTCTACTCATCGAGACTACTTAACCCTAATAACAGATATGCACAGCTGACAACATCTAAAAAAAACAGAATACAAATTGTGTTTCCTTAGTGCAGTGTTTCCCAACTGCGGTCCTCAAGTACCCCCAACAGGCCTGGTTTTCATTATAGCTGAACCAGTGCACAGGTGAAGTAATCAGCTGATCAGTAAACAACCTGCTCTCATCTATCAGCTGATTATTTCAGCTGTGCTCTAGTTCAGCTATAATGAAAACCACGACTGTTGGGGATACTTGAGGACCGCAGTTGGGAAACACTGCCTTAGTGTAACATATGTAATTATTGATATTCCACATTGCTAGCAGTTCAGGTTTGAGGTAAGAGATATCATATCATTGGATCACTGTAAAAGGTAGGTAAAGTGAGCCTCTTTCAATTTCAAACATAATCTTATATGTTCAACACAAGGCTTGGTGAGGCTTCACAATCATGAATCTAGCCCATTGACATGTTGCAGGGAACAATGTCATATTATGGATAGGATTATCCCTTGCCAATGCATTTTGGGGCAATGCAAAGACTAAAACAACTTTTTCTCAGGCATCAATTAATTTTATCTTAATTAGTGCAGATGACATTTCAATATTATAGAAATGCTGCATACTGTTTTGAGGGCTCTTTTTCAAGAGACATTAAACTTAATTTGTGTCATAAATATGGCAGAGCAATATTTAAAACATGTTAAAAATATTTTCATTAAGAAAGGTTAAGTTATTAAGTTGTTTAATTTTAAAAAAAAAAAACAGGAAGTGCATATTTGTGCTCCACTAGTTTGTAGGTTAGTGGCTCAATGGATGAAAAGACAATTCCCACTGCATTATTTCCTAAATTAGCACAGGGAAATAAAGACTGTTGCACATTTTAATATAACCTCTTTTAGTTACAATTAAGGAAAAAAAATATTGTTAATTTAATTTAAAGTAGTCTTTACTTAAATGCAAGACTACACATTTATTTTGTAAAGAGTTTAAAACTTTGAGGTCTTAGCTACTACTTTCATTGGTTATGTGTACAAAGCAGAAAATACAAAAAATAGGAAATAGTTACAATGGTGCGTTACTGGATATGCACCCGAGTCATCCTATTCTCATCAGTCAGAGCATCTAAATATATCACATACATGCTGAAGTTTATGAAACAACCTGATTTGTATTTATAAAAAAAAAACTGTAATTGTTGCAAGCTTGTTTCGACTTAGTTATCAAAGCCTACAAACCGGCAAATGTTGAAATTTGTGATGTAACATATGATCCGCCGGTCTCAATCCGATGCAGATCGATTCTTACATCATTACAGATGTTCCGAATACACATTCGGCTCTATCTGACACTTTTTCAAAGTTATCAAATTTCTAACAGGTACGCTTGCGGCTATTCCAGCCCAGCGTACCTGGTTTTCAATCCGCCACCCTGGAGGCCGCGTATGCCATAGAAATCAATGGGAGTCTGAAAGCAGCGAAAGCTTATTTTCGATGATGCCAGATATCCCATTGATTTATATGGTTGAAAACTAGTTACGTTTACACCCTAACATAAGCTCTGAGTCTAAACACCCCTAATCTGCTGCCCCCAACATCACTGTCACCTAAATAAAATTTATTAACCCCTATTTCACCACTCCCCAACACCGCTGCCACTAAGTAAACTTATTAACCCCTAAACCCCTGGCCTCCCACATCACTTCCACTAACTAAACCTATTAACCCCTAAACCATCAGCCCCCCACATCGCCATAAACTAAATGAAGCTATTAACCCTTAAACCTAACAACCCACTAACTTTAAATTAAAATTACAACATCCCTATCTTAATATAAATTTCAACTTACCTGTAGAAATTAAAAGAAACTAATTTTAAACTATTAATTAACCTACCCTAACTATTATCCTACAATTAAATTAAACTAGCAATTAAATAAACTAAAATACATATTAAAAAAAACCTAACCCTACTAAAATTATTTAAAAATACTATTAAACCTTATTACAAATTACTAAATTACAAAAAATAAATAAACGCAAAACACTAAATTACGTAAAAAAAACACATTATCAAAAATAAAAAAGAATTACACCTAATCTAATAGCCCTATTAAAATAAAAAAGCCCCCCCCCCCCCAAATAAAAAAACCCTAGCCCACAATAAACTACCATTGGCCCTTTTGTGGGGTATTGCCCCAAAGAAATCAGCTCTTTTATCTGTTAAAAAAAAATACAAACACCCCAACAGTAAAACCCATCACCCAACCAACCAACCAACCAACCAACCCCCTAAAATTAAAAAAACTATCTATAATAACCTAAGCTCCCCATTGCCCTGAAAAGGGCATTTGTATGGGCATTGCCCTTAAAAGGGCATTTAGCTCTTTTACATGCCCAGACCCTAATCTAAAAATAAAACCCACCCAAAAAACCCTAACACTAACCCCCGACGATCCACTTACAGTTTTTGAAGTCCTGCTTGAAGCATCCATCCATCCGGCAAAATATTCATCCAGGTGGCAAGAAGTCTTCATCAGGGAGGCCTCTTCCATCTTCATCCAGCCGGAGAAGTCCTCATCCAGGTGGCAAGAAGTCTTCATCCAGACGGCATCTTCTATCTTCATCCATCCGGCGCGGAGAGGGTCCATCTTGAAGACATCCGGCACGGCACATCTTCTTCATACGGTCACCGCCATAAACTGGAACTTCAATGCAAGCGACATCATCCAAGATGGCATCCCTTGTATTCCTATTGGCTGAAAGATTTCAATCAGCCAATACGATTAGAGCTGCTAAAATTATATTGGCTGATTGGAACAGCCAATAGAATGAGAGCTGCTCAAATCCTATTGGTTGATTGGAACAGCCAATAGGATTTAAGCAGCTCTAATCCTATTGGCTGATTGAAATCTTTCAGCCAATAGGAATGCAAGGGACGCCATCTTGGATGACGTCACTTGCATTGAAGTTCCAGTTTACGGCGGCGGCCGTATGAAGAGGATGCTCCGCGCCAGATGTCTTCAGGATGGACTCACTCTGCACCGGATGGATGAAGATAGAAGATGCCGTCTAGATGAAGACATCTTGCCGACTGGATGAGGACTTCTCCGGCTGGATGAAGATGGAAGAGTCTGCCCGGAGGAAGACTTCTTGCCGCTTGGATGATAACTTCCCCAGCTGGATGGATCCTTCAAGCGGGACTTCAATAACTGTAAGTGGATCGTCAGGGGTTAGTGTTAAGTTTATTTAAGGGTTTTTTGGGTGGGTTTTATTCTTCGATTAGGGTCTGGGCATGTAAAAGAGCTAAATGCCCTTTTAAGGGCAATGCCCATACAAATGCCCTTTTCAGGGCAATGGTGAGCTTAGGTTATTTTAGATAGGTGTTTTGTTTGGGGGGGTTGGTTGGTTGGGTGGTGGGTTTTACTGTTGGGGGAGTATGTATTTTTTTTTACAGGTATAAGAGCTAATTTCTTTGGGGCAATGCCCCACAAGAGGCCCTTTCAAGGGCCATTGGTAGATTATTGTAGGCTACGTTTTTTATTTTGGGGGGCTTTTTATTTTGATAGAGCTATTAGAATAGGTGTAATTCTTTTTTATTTTTGATAATGTGGTTTTTATTTTTCGTAATTTAGTGGGTTTATTTTTGTAATTTAGCGTTTTTTTTTCCCTGTAATTTAGTAATTTGTAATAAGGTTTAATAGTATATTTAAATAATTTGAGTAGGGTTAGGTTTTTTTAATATGTAATTTAGTTGATTTAATTGGTAGTTTAATTTAATTGTAGTATAATAGTTAGGGTAGGTTAATTAATATTTTAAAATAGTTTAATTTAATTCTACAGGTAAGTTTGAATTTATATTAAGATAGGGATGTTGTAATTTTAATTTAAAGTTAGTGGGTTGTTAGGTTTAGGGGTTAATAGCTTAAATTATTTTTTGGCGATGTGGAGGGCTGATGGTTTAGTGGTTAATACGTTTAGTTAGTGGTAGTGATGTGGGAGGCCAGAGGTTTAGGGGTTAATTCATTTATTTAGGTTGCGGCGGGGTCGGGGAGCGGCAGGATAGGGGTTAATACATTTATTTAAGTTGTCGCGGGTTCGGGGAGCAGCAGGATAGGGGTTAATAACTTTATTTATCTTGCAGCGGTGTCGGGGAGCGGCGGGATAGGGGTTAAACATTTTAGTATAGTGGCAGCGTTTAGTGACAAAGCATAAATAAAGTTGGTAAAAAGCCAAATAGACGCAAGATCTATGACTGTTAGTTAACAACAGTCTGATGCTCATCGCCCCGTACTTGGTGCACGTCTTTTTGCTGGCCTTTTTTTATAAATAAGGAGAGCGTATTGAGATATGCGGCCGCAATGGTAGCAATGTTTGGCCAGTGTATTGGTGCCGGCGAATGCAACAAAGTTGAGGCTTTGATAAATATCCCCCATAATGTAGGTTTAGGTGCTAGCTGTCATACTAGAGGAGGTCAGTTAGGGTTAGGTTGTATATATGTAAAATAGAAATAGGGAGGGCTAGAGTAAGGGGTGGTGGTGGCTTCATGCTACCTAGTGGGAGAGTACCAGAGGGAAGGGAGGAAGTAGTTATTGTGTCCCATGCTAGGATAGGTAGATCTAGAGTAGGGACAGAGGAAGGGAGGTTGTTTCTAAATCTGTAGAGGGTGGAGGAAAGTATTGGAATCAGGGATAGATCAGGTAGAGAGGGCTGGTTTCTCATCACAAGCAGAAAGGCACAAGTCTTTTGGGCATTGTCAGAGGCCCAGAATGAGGGAGGAGCGGTATAGTGATACAGAAAAATTGGCTCTGATAGAGGCATATGTGCAGAAAACCCCACAATTGGAGAGAAGTAAATGGACATTAGCATAGTCTATAGTGTTTGGGAGGAGCTTCTGAGGGACAGTATGACTGCAGCTGTAACACCCGAGATCCCAGGAGATAGAACTGCTATTTTTTATGATTTAAATAGAGAAGAAATGTTTTAATACAAAATCCCAGGCAGTTGTGTAAGCATAAAATGTCTTTTGTATTTTGTATAATTTTTTTCTAAAAAAAATAATCTGATCTAGCTTTAAATCGATTTTGTATTAAAAAATGTTTTATATCATGCAAATGAAATATATATACAGTATATATAAATATATATATATATATATATATATATATATATATATATATATATATTAATATGTTTCTTGGTTTTAAAAAAATGTTTTTATTATTTGTTCACTTGCTTTAGAGTGAAGATATTTGTATAATCTGATCAAAAATATGTATTTCTATATTTCATGCAGCATCACAAGAGCAGGGTAACAAAAGGTCCTTCATGAGGAGGAACTTAAGGGCAAAGAGGATAGGCCCTCCCATGGAGGTTCATTCATGCAACTCCTGGAGGAAGTTGGTGACCCCACTTTTGGAATACCAGACATCCCAACTCTCCCTGAAGTTCAGGGATTCTCCCTGATTGTAATAGCGGCTCCCTGATGCCAGCAAATGGAATGCAATCTCCCTAAAACTCCAAGTGAAACTCCATGATCCAATGTGGCCCAAATCCGGAAAAGTATTTCTTTAAAGAATGCCTTTAGTTGCTGGGACGTTATAGAACCCTCAAAGCATGCATCAGTAACCAAAAAGCCCCCACTTATTTTAATAAAATAAAACACAAATACTACCTTATTTACTGCACATAATTGAACTTCATATTGTAAAATATTTAAGAATTCAACAACATTTTTTTAAAGTGACTTTAGTGGGAAGCTCCTTTAATGATAAGTCTCTATCTTATTTAGGGTTTTAAGGTGTCCAATATATAACGGGGGGGGGGGGGGCAGTAGCGGGTGAAGCCACCTCCCTGAAATGAGTTTTTGCAGGTTGGGATGTCTGGAATACAGGATCAGCCACCAGTCCCCAACCGGTAGATAATGTGCCCCTATGACTCCAGGAAATGAATACACTCTTCTCACCCTTGGAGAAGATCATACAGCACATGCCCTTTCCCCTCTGCCCTTGAACCTGTCCTAACCCGCATGGCCTCCTCATTATTTTACGCCATCTCGACCACCACCTGCTTTACTGGTTCTTTACGCCCCACGAGTGCTCTACTCCACACCACCACCTTATGCAAAACCACCACCACAGGCTGCACTACACCCACAGGTGGTACCACCATGCTTGTATACAAGTAAAAATACGTATTTGCTCTAAACAAGTGTTCAATTAAATAGATTGTTTAAAAAAAAAATCTCCCATATACAGTATGGTTGTAAAGAAAGGTTGTAAGGATAATTGAATCATTACATCTTAACAATTGTTTACCAACATATATAATGAAATATCTGTTTATTACCATATAGAGTTTAAAGCAATGGGTAATACAATAATTGAACTGTTAAATCTTAAGTATTATGTAATACTATATATGGTTAGAAACTTCAGATTCACCATATATGGTAGTGGAAAATTGTTGAGATGTAATAATTCAATCATTTAATTCACCATTGTTTAGCCCCATATATTGTTTTAATACTATTGCTTGAAAACAATGTAACATTGGATACTCATGAAGAGCACAAAAGGCTCATTACTTGTATAATAGCCTTATTTTTAAGTCATACATTACTAGACAATCACAAGGACATGTCTCAAACATGTATTAATGAAAGAAGAACTTTTTTTAAAACACTCATGAGTGCTGCACTTATTTAATTTTCATTGAATGTACTGTTTAGTTTATAATAAATAATAGAGTATATATTATAATAATTATATTATTATTAATAATAATTTCTTAAAACATTGTTTTGGGGTATTTATTTCAAGAAACATAATAGTTACAAGGAAATGTGCACATATGCTTTTCACATTTTAATATATATTTTTTTAAATGTACTTTCATTATCAAAAAATATTTGCAGGAAAAAGTATCACTGACATAACCCAAGCGACTGTGGATAAAGCCCGATGTAATGTAACCCCCCCATTTACACTGTATATTTTGCCTCTGCCTGGGGTTCAAGAAAGGAGCCCTGCCGACCCTCTGGCCTCCACCCCAAGTGAACCTTGGGGAATGAGGTTTACAAGGGGGGCTTTGCCCCCCTTGAACCCCTCCAGGCAGAGGCAAAAAAGATAGTGGAGATGTGTGAATTACAGTGCATCGTATATATATGTTCGATGCAGTGACTCGATGCACTCTGAAAAGATTTAACATGTTACATCAGGCTTTATCCACAGCCGTTTAGATAATGTCAGGTTTGCCCGGGTAATGCTAGGATTACCCAATTTCTTACTTTACCCGCAACATATATAGTGTATATATACACTTTTGAGCCCTTCCCTGTCAAACACCTTGACATATAAAATATTTATATGAAACAAAATGTGCTTTTTTTCCCTTAGAAGAAAGCGTTAATTTTTATTTTATGTATAAACACTCAAATATCTATAATATATATATATATATATATATATATATATATATATATATATATATATATATATATATATATATCTACAGTATATATTTATATATGTTCTTTTTATTTTAAAATATATATTTCTCTATATATCATATATACAGAAGGAATGAAGTGGAGGATTTCCAAGGATTTCCAGTGATAAAACCTCAATGAGAAAACAAAAGCTTCAAATAGTGAAGTCCTGTTTAAACTTCAAAGAAAGGTAGATGCTGAGTCAAATACTCACATATTCTAGAGCTTCACATCAAGCTCTAGATTTAAAAGCCCATAGGAAACTCCAAATGGAGTATATGAAGTGAACTTAAGTGAACTCAGGTAGAAATGTTGTTAAAATTTAATGATTAACCCCTTAATGACCACAGCACTTTTCCATTTTCTGTCCGTTTGGGACCAAGGCTATTTTTACATTTTTGCGGTGTTTGTGTTTAGCTGTAATTTTCCTCTTACTCATTTACTGTACCCACACATATTATATACCGTTTTTCTCGCCACTAAATGGACTTTCTAAAGATACCATTATTTTCATCATATCTTATAATTTACTATAAAAAAATTATAAAATATGAGGAAAAATTAAAAAAAAACACACTTTTTCTAACTTTGACCCCCAAAATCTGTTACATATCTACAACCACCAAAAAACACCCATACTAAATAGTTTCTAAATTTTGTCCTGAGTTTAGAAATACCCAATGTTTACATGTTCTTTGCTTTTTTTGCAAGTTATAGGGCCATAAATACAAGTAGCACTTTGCTATTTCCAAACCACTTTTTTCCAAAATTAGCGCTAGTTACATTAGAACACTAATATCTTTCAGGAATCCCTGAATATCCCTTGACATGTATATATTTTTTTTTAGTAGACATCCCAAAGTATTGATCTAGGCCAATTTTGGTATATTTCATGCCACCATTTCACCGCCAAATGCGATCAAATACAAAAAATCGTTCACTTTTTCACAAATTTTTTCACAAACTTTTGGTTTCTCACTGAAATTATTTACAAACAACTTGTGCAATTATGGCATAAATGGTTGTAAATTCTTCTCTGGGATCCCCTTTGTTCTGAAATAGCAGACATATATGGCTTTGGCATTGCTTTTTGGTAATTAGAAGGCCGCTAAATGCCACTGCGCACCACAAGTGTATTATGCCCAGCAGTTAAGGGGTTAATTAGGGAGCTTTTAGGGAGCTTGTAGGGTTAATTTTAGCTTTAGTGTAGTGTAGTAGAAAACCCCAAGTATTGATCTAGGCACATTTTGGTATATTTCATGCCACCATTTCACCGACAAATGCGATCAAATTGAAAAAAAAAGTTAAATTTTTAAAAAATTTCGGTTTCTCACTGAAATAATTTACAAACAGCTTGTGCAATTATGGCACAAATGGTTGTAAATACTTGTCTGGGATCCCCTTTGTTCAGAAATAGCCGCTAAATCCTGCTGCGCCTCACACATGTATTATGGCTAGCAGTGAAGGGGTTAATTAGGGAGTTTGTAGGTAGCTTGCAGGGTTAATTTTAGCTTTAGTGTAGAGATCAGCCTCCCACCTGACACATCCCACCCCCTGATCCCTCCCAAACAGCTCCCTTCCCTCCCCCACCCCACAATTGTCCCCGCCATCTTAAGTACTGGCAGAAAGTCTGCCAGTACTAAAATAAAAGGGTTTTTAAAAAAAAAATATTTTTTTTTAGCATATTTACATATGCTACTGTGTAGGATCCCCCCTTAGCCCCCAACCTCCCTGATCCCCCCCAAAACCGCTCTCTAACCCTCCCCTCTGCCTCATTGGGGGCCATCTTGGGTACTGGCAGCTGTCTGCCAGTACCCAGTTTGCAAAAAAAAAGTGCTTTATTTTTGTTTGTTTGGTTTTTTTCTGTAGTGTAGCTTCCCCCCCACACAGACAAACCCCCACCACCTTGCTGATCATTTTTTTTTTAAACTTTTTAGCCATTTTTTTACTTTTGATTAACATTTTTTATTACTGCCTTTTCTGTAGCGTAGCGGTTCCCACCCGCTCCCTCCCCGTGCACGCGCCCGCCCCCACCCTCCCGTGCACGCGCGCGCGTCTGTGCGCACCCCCGGCCATCCCCGCCCACGATCCCGCCCCCCCTGCACATCACCAGGGCCATCGATGGCCGCCACCCGCCTCCCGGTCCGGCTCCCACCCACCAACGCATTGAGCCACCGATCTCCGGTGCAGAGAGGGCCACAGAGTGGCTCTCTCTGCACCGGATGGCTTAAAAAGGTTATTGAAGGATGCCTCCATATCGAGGCATCACTGCAATAACCGGAAAGCAGCTGGAAGCGAGCGGGATCGCTTCCAGCTGCTTTCCACACTGAGGACGTGCAGGGTACGTTCTCAGGCGTTAACTGCCTTTTTTTTGAGGACGTACCCTGCACGTCCTCGGTCGTTAAGGGGTTAAAACAAGTGTGAGATTCACAAGGCATTAATAAGATCATAACCACAGCAAAAAGCCTCCTCTAACAAATGACTGTTATATAACAAACAATGTCTATTTAGTTGCGGTTCTCAGCTTAGAAAGTTAGTCTCCACCCAGAAAGTGACGTCACATGTTGAATCCGATGTACGTTTCACCAATAATGTTTGGCTTTTCCAAGGATTGGAACTTCCTTGAAAAAGCCAAGCATTATTGGTGAAATGTACAGTAGTATGTAGTAATATACAGTATCTTAACTGTATATTACTACGGCTATTTGTCTGCACCACATATGGTTATACCAGTTGTACGAGGACCATAGAATGGGTCATAGTCTTACAGATAAGTGTGATGTACCATCCTTACTGAGTGTTTCACCTGTATCAAATGGCTTTCTTAAGGCTCTCACCAACATTATCCATTCATAGGTATTTTTCAACCCGTTTCGGCTATTCGTAATCTAGGGTTATTTGTTTCTGGGGGTTTCAGAACAATACAGTCTGGGTTATTTGTAATGAGCAAGGATCTGGGTTAGGGTTATTTTTAGTGAGGATGTTTGGAACATTACTGTTAGAGTTAAAGCATTGTGGAAAGATTGTATTTTGGGTTAAAAAAGGTTAACAGATCATTTTGGTTTTATTCTCATCATTGAATTTTCACTACCTAAACAAATTGCTTACGAATCATTTAACTTGTGTCTATTATGGATTAGTGGAAAAGGGAGATGTACCATGATGTAGAGGGAGCTAGAATACCAAAACTACCACAAAATTCTAGTGCCAAAAAAGAGTATGGAAAGTGACAGTAAAAATGAAAAAATGGGGAGTTCCATTAAAAAAGGTTGTATGGCATATCATGTCTAAAAAAAAAAAGAAAAAAAAAAAGATGTTTATTAATACATAAATAAACTCAAAAACATAAGCATAGAATCTAAAAAGGTTAAAACATATGCACATAAGTGTGTCTACATAGAACCCCTAAAGATACCTTAGGCTAATCAGGTCTAATAGATAAAGAAAACTAACTTAATACAAGTTATTAATACTCCCCTCTGAGCAAATCACAGCCTTCTTCCAGTCTCTCCTGAAAGACTGTTTAAAGATACTTGGAATTTGGAAAAAGAGGCGCAGGTTCTAATGTTTCCCCTTCAATAAATCGAAGCTTCCAATAATAGCTGGGGAAGAGAAACTTCGCTTTGGTGTGTATAAATGGACACAATAAAATGGGTTAAAACAAAGTTGAGAAAGTGCAGCACTTTCTCAACTTTGTTTTAATGCTCTTGAAAAAGACAAGATACTCATTGAAACGCGTAGAGCCATTTTTATACCTGTCTTTGAAAGACCTGTTTTAAATAAATGTTTGTTTTGATGACAGATATTTGCTGCCTTTTTAAAACCGCAAAACATCTTTTTTATTCACATTGTGAGGAGCTGGATTCCGACTTTATCGGAATGAGTATACTGCACTTAATATACTCTATTGAATATAGCATATACCAGTGAAAGCCCTATTCCTTTCAGCTATATCCACAAAGGAGACAATCCTACAAAAGCCTTACTCCACATTAAAGAAGCACTCTGGAGAATTGGAGTTGGACTGAATTTATCGGAGTGAGTATATTGTACCCATTTTATTGTGTTTATTTATACACACCAAAGTGAAGTTTCTGTTCCCCAGCTATTATTGGAAGCTTCGATTTATTGAAGGGGAAACATTAGAACCTGCACCTCTTTTTCCAAATTCCTAATAGGTAAAGAAACGTCTTAAAAAAGACCAGAGCAAAGTTCTTTGGAGAAGAGAGATGGGGTCCTAAAAAGTTTACAGACAAAAAGAATTAAATGGAAATTAGATACAAGACATCATCTCTCTAGGTAAAGAAAAAAGGTACTCACCGGAAAGGTTCAAAAAGAGTACCTTTTTTCCTCAGTTTCTTATCACTTATTTTGCAGGGTTGCACTATTTTGTTTTTTGTTGTGTTTTTTTCCCTTAGGTATCTACCTAGAGAACGGTTGTCTTCTATCTAATTTCCATAGAATTTTTTCATTGTGGACTTTTTAGTACCCGATCCCTCTTCTCCAAAGAAATTTGCTCTGGTCTTTTTAGAATTTTGGATTAAATTTTAGTGCTGTCACTTCTCTTTATCTATTAGACTTGGTTAACCTAAGGTACCTTTAGGGATTCAATGTAGACACACTTATGTGCATAAGTGTTACCATTTAAGATTCTATGCTTATGTTTTTGAGTTGATTTATGTATTAATAAACCTCTTCTCTTTTTTTTCCTTTTTTAGACAGGATATGCCATTCATCCATTTTTAAATGAACTCTCCATTTTTTTGTTTTCTATTATGGATTAGCTTTAAACAAATAGTACAAGCAAGTTTTACACTATTCATCAGCTTGCCTTTAAACCATACACAAAATTACATACACACAATTAAATACACACATATATATATATATATATATATATATATATATATATAAATGTAAAACTATTGTTTTGTAATAAGTACTTAATTAATGTAGAAAATAAAGTTTGTTACATTTAGGGCTAGATAACAAGTGGAGCATTAAATATCGCTTGCGTGCAAGCGATATTAGTGCTCCACTTTGTAATACCAGTGCACGATAATGTGTATTACAGGTAATTACAAGTAATTGCTATGCGTACACGAGCTTGCATTCACATTACCATTTTAGCCCTGCATTAATGAGAGCACGCTTCAATGGTGTCCTATGGGAGCCTCAATCTGATGCAATCAGAGATGGCATTAGAACCTTGCACACTGAAGGTGGTAAGTAGCGCAGTGATGGGCAGAATTATTAAATATATATGTATATGATCATATACATATATATTTACATTTCGATCTATTAGAACTGTGTAAAGGCACTTTTCAGTGCCATTTGTTTTCTAACACCCTGCTCCCACCAACTTTAAACCCCAAAACTGCCTAGTGCAGTTATTTTTAATTTTTAATTTTTTTTTTAAACTAAATTTTTTAAATAAAAAAACTATAATGCCCTCTATTTTGAAGGCATTTGGGGCACTTTTAGAAAATTAACCAAAGATCTAATCTTTGGGTAATTTATGGAGTGCTTATTGCTACCATGAGGCATTTGCCCAAATTTGCCCATTGGCGGGCGCACAATGATTTAGCGCTTCACTTTTAATCTAGCCCTTAATCATAAATAAATCTTTAACGATGTTAAAATAAAAGTATTTACTTTTTTTATAGTATGGGTTGTCAATGTTTAAGAATTGCATTTATTTCCTTTAAAATAAATAACAATATAAGACTGAATGCATAGTGACGTACAGTACACAGAGGATAAACTCAGATATAAAAAAAGGAATGCACACATTTATGTCACGACTGTTTCTGCCAACAAGAACTATTTAATTTCCTTTCACTGGTATATTTGGCCCTATTGATGCCTTTTGCTGAAAAATATTCTTATTTTTGATGTTGTCAAAACTTTATTAAAGGCTTCTGTTGTTTAAAAATGTTTGATTACATGAAAAAATACTCTGGGAAAATATTTCATGGAAAATAAGGACATTAAACTTGAGAATAATCAAAATCTTCAACAAATATCACATACAATGACGTGCTTCAAAAGGTGGCAGACTGCAATCATCCCGATCCGATGTGAAAGGCTGAGAATGTGTAGGGGGCGGCATTGCACAAGCAGTACACAAGAAATGCTTGTGTAATGATAAATGCCAACAGTGTATGCTGTCGGCATTTAGTGATGTCAGCCTGGCACTTGTTAAATCTACCCCTTAATATTTTTTGTGGAAAGCTAAACCAGGGTTGGCTCAAACTTATTTCGAAATCGCTGAAAACCGCCTCTAACCACCAGTGCATTTTGACAGTTTTTCACAGCTATACAGTGTCAGTTCATGTGTGTCATACAGATAACATTGGGCTCACTCCCACAAAGTTATTTATGAGTCAGCTCTGATTGGCTAATAGTGTAAGTGTATCCAAAAAATGTTTAGATACAGGGTACTCACAGAGGTAAAAAAGTGTATTAATATAACAGTGCTGGCTATGCAAAACTAGGGAATGGGTAATAAAGGCATTATCTATCTTTTTAAACAGTAAAAAAATTCAAGTAGACTGTCCCTTTAAAACAACTCACCTTTTGCCACTGGAGATATTTTATTTTTACACAGTTGTGCATCTATAGTTACCTACAATAACAAAAATGCAAGGTCTATGCATTTTATAAAATATTTTATTAAACATTAGTGCAAACATGAAGAAATGAATTTCCAAGTTGTTTAAAGCATAGTATCATAATATGTTCCTAAAAGCCAGCTAGGTTTTATGCACACTAATTATGTTTGTTTCATTCTCCCATTTAAAATCAAAGAATATTAGTTACAACCAATAAGCACTGAATTTAAATTAAATAAATGATGTAATAAATGATACATGTGGTGTTAGTCACCTACAAAACTTTACCAACAAAAGAAATAGCTTATTGTTGTTGTATGAGGCATGGAAATTTATCTAGACCAGTTTAGATGCACTCAGTTAGTAATTTATGTAGCTGGGAGGATACGTTAAAGGGACATTAAACCCAAAATATTTCTTTCATTATTCAGGTAGAGAATACAATTTTAAAAAGTTTCCAATTTACTTCTATTATCAAATTTACTTCCCTCTCATGATATTCTTTGTTAAAGAAATACCTAGGTAGGTAGCGTCCACGTGCCTAAAGCACTAAATGACAGGAAATAGTGCTGCCATCTAGTGCTCCTGCTAATGTATAACATGGTTGCAAAACTGCTGCCTGCCATATAGTGCTGCAGGCATGTGCACACTTCTGAGTTTAAATCCTTGCTTTTCAGCAAAGGATAACAAGAAAACTAAGAACATTTGATAACAGAAGTAAATTGGAAAGTTGTTTAAAATTGTGTCCTCTATCTAAATCATGAAATAATAAAATGTGATTTTTATGTCCCTTTAACCTAAGTGAATCACCTGGAATACAAATAAAAAGTAGGGTTGGGTGAATGTTTCTAAAAATTCGATATTTAAAACAAATTTTGATACATTTGTTTGTTCGATCCGAATTTTGAATGTTTATATAACATTCTGTTTTAGAATTTTCGTTCTCGATTTTTTTAATAACATTCGAAAATATTCGTTCGAATAATAGAATGTTTAGCTATGTATTTTATATTACATTCAATTTTGAAATGTAATATTCGAATTTGAATGTGACAATCAAATTCTAAACTAAGATTCAAATTCGAAATAGTATTTCTAGTCTACAACTGTGTTTTATAAATGTAATATTCGAATGTGAATGCTACATTCGAATTTGAATGTCACATTCAAATTTTAAATAGCATTTCTAGTCTAATACTGTTTTATAAATGTAATATACAAATTCAAATGCTACATTCAAATTCAAATGTCACATTCAAATTTGAAATAGTATTTCTAGTCTACAACTGTGTTTTCTAAATGTAATATTCAAATTTGAATGTCACATTCAAAAACTGTAAATAACATTCGATAATAGAATTTTTATGAATATTCGTTCGTATCAACATTCGATTGTGTAAATCGAATTTCTACAAAAACATTCATTCTACCATTTGAATTTGAATATAAACACATTTATCCATCCCTTATAAAAAGATTATGTGGGTGGTCTAGTCCTGCTTTGCTCCCCACATTTTTCTGCTTTTTATGGCCTTACCTTTTCCTGGAACTCATCTTGTCTTTATCTATGAAAAAAGAACAGGAGCGCAAACAACTCCGACTCAAGTGAAGATTTATTACAACAAATATAAGTGCAGAAATACAATATGCACTTACAAGATTAAAATGAATTTGAGTATATCAATCCATATCAATTCATTCAGTCCTGGTGTTTAACGATGTGCTGAAATGCCACACAGTAACTGGTTCCAAGTTCGTGGCTAACCCGGTCGCCAAAGGACCTCCAGGGGCTGCCGTCCGCTAACCACAATATAGCGGTGTTTGTCTTTTCTTATGAATGTCCCCAACGCGTTTCCCCGATGCCGGTCGTGCTTTTTCAAGAGGTAAGTGTTGTCTGAGTGCTACGGCTTACGCGGGCTTGTCTTTACTTTTCTGCTGTATTTCTATCCTAGGTCAAAGTATTTTATATTCTAAGAATTGAATTGCTCCTTTGCATGTGTATTGTGCTTCTATTCTCTTACCTTTTGCCCAACATTGAGTGTTTTTTTTTTAATTAAACTTTATTTGGTTAACAAACTAAGAAAAAAATAAATAATTACAAGTATTATTATATAAAGTGCAAACTTAAACATATGTTCCCTCTTATTCAGCGCTGTAAGAAGCATATATACAATACAAGAAAATAAAATATATGTACACACTAACAGTGCTTTTACTACATGGCTCACTAAAGGAGGCATTTGCAATAGTGTAAACTCCCCGACAGAGGCGAGAGACGCACTATTTAACCTCTTAGTGTGAAAATGACAGACAAAGGGTTTATTTAAGTAATATCCTCAGTTTTGGAGATCAATGTACACCTCAAATAAAACAAACAAGAGAGAGTTCTAGTAAAACTGACACTACTGTGATGATAGTAGTGGTACTCACATATGATAGAGTTACAATAGCTATAAGTACTCAATTACTAGACCTGGTTTAGGGCTAGACTACAAGTGGAGCTCTAAATTATTGCGCTCTCACAAATGGGCAAATTTCCCTGTTTGCGGGAGGGGAATAATTAACCAACCATTAACAGTGGCTGGTTATTGCTACCACGAGTTGCAGTAGCAATTAGAGCTTCAAAAATTAATCAGAGATCAGATCTCTGGTTAATTTTCTAAAAGTGTCCCATATACCCTAAAATTAGGGACATTATAGTTTTTTAATAAAAAACTGCACTAGGCAGTTTTGTGGCTTTAAAGTGGGTGGGAGTGGGGTGTTAGAAAAAACTGAAAAGTGCCTTTACATTGTGGTTTTATGGGAACTGTGTTCTCATAGACCGCAATGTAAATATACAACACTTTGCCAGATACCATCAGAAAATGACAGCCAGTCTTAGGTGGCAAGCGATTGAAAAAGTTATGTGTCCTCCAAGAGGTGGGGGTCAGAATAGATTATTGGGCAAGAGTGAAATTTATTGGATATTTAAACTCCAAACCAGAGTTCCCTCTGGGCTCAATTCTGAATACAATTTAATTAATTACTGTAAATAGTATTGTTGTACAGATCCTATACTCCTCATGTACAAAGAGAATGGATTGGATATTATGAGGATATATATGGGGATATATATGATTATGTGAGGGTAGTCTTTGAAGATACTGATTAGTTCCCTCACTATTACTGATCCCATATCAATAAAATTAACTTTAGCACCATATTAATTATCATGTGACATGCTCATATATCCAAACATCCTATATCAATTAAGTATGAATTATCTGAATCAATTTACCATTATTTATTTCCCATTATTAATGTTGTGGTGAGGATATATATTGCTGCATATTTACATATTTATGAAATAATTTCTATTTGGGATTTTGTTAACATATATAAATATGTATGTTAACAGAAGCATTTCAATATTAGTACAAACATTTGGGATTTTTGTTAATGCATACTCATAAACATCCAATCATCAACACACATATGCATCATATGCATAATAAGTGTTTGTATATAAATGTATAGCATGCTTTAAAGGGACAGTCTACTCAAAACTAAACTTTCATGATTCAGATAGGGCATGCAATTTTAAACAACTTTCCAATTTACTTTTATCATCAAATTTGCTTTGTTCCCTTGGTGGTATTTTTGAAAAGCTAAACCTAGCTAGGCTCAAACTGATTTCTAAACAGTTGAAAACCGCCTCCTAGCTCAGAGCATTTTGAAAGTTTTTCACAGTTAGACTGTGCTAGTTCACATGTGTCATATAGATAACATTGTGCTCACTCCCGTGAAGTTATTTAGGAGTCTTCCCTGATTGACTACACTGCATGTCTGTCAAAGGCACTTAGATAAGGAGGCAGTCTGCAAAGGCTTAGATACAAGGTAATCACAGAGGTAAAAAGTATATTAATATAACTGTGTTGGTTATGCAAAAACGGGGAATGGGTAATAAAGGGATTATCTATATTTTTAAATAAGAAAAATGTTGGTGTAGACTGTCACTTTAAGTGTGATGTCATTATCATCTGTGTTTCCTCTAATTTTCCTCTAATTTTGAACACTGGTATGGTATCGAATTCAATTCAATTTAAAGTAAAATCAAACGTCCAATATTAAAAAAATAAATCATGTCAGTAGATCTTAGGGACAAACTTAATTAAATAATAATCCTTTTCTCCCTCCACCGTCTCTCTTGTTAAGAATAGTGGTGTCTATGTATTATTAGAGATTTGATTTAAATCTAGAGATTTGATTTAAATGCTCTTTTCACATCAGCTGTAGGCAGTCTCTATAGGCATTATGAGTGTAACTTTCACTTTAAATTTGAAAAGGTCTTGTAATTGCAGCCTTTGTTTTAACCAATTATGTTAAACTGTTGTATTTAACTAATCAAACAGGTATATGATCTATAGCTATGATTAAGGCTGAATAGCCGAAACATGTTAGCGGATCATTGCTGCATGCTACCTTGTACCCCATAGATGCGTTTGAACTTTTTAGCAATAAAAGATTGTTTTTACTTCATCACTGCTCTTTGAACTGTTTGCCCTATATGCTTATATAAATATACAGTATATTTATGTGTTAATATGTGTATATAATGAAAAAAAGGAAGATAAAATCCAGACACATATTAACACATAAATATATATGTATATATTCATATACATATATATTTAAAAATGCTGCCCATTGCTGTGCCTCTTACCCCCTTTACTGCACAAGGTTCTGATGCCATATGTGATGCCATCAGAATGAGGCCCAAATAGGAGCCTATGGAAACGCGATCTTGTGAGCGCAATGTTTCCTCACAATGTGAAAGTGAGCTTGCGTTCGAATTGTGATTTACTTGTAATACCAGCGCACATTATCGTGCGCTGGTATTACAAAGTGGAGCGCTAATATTGCTTTACGCAAGCAATATTTAGTGCTCCACTTGTAATCTAACCCTTAGTAGGGAATTCCACTTTATTAAAAACACTTGAATACAAACTTAAATACACAGCCACTATGGGGTTATAATAATCTTATAAAACATTATGTAAAACTTGGTTTAACTAATGTCCGAGTCAAGAAAAGCTGTGTGCTAACTCCTTGTGAAGATGGTATGTAATCTCTGGATCTCCGTGTGTTTTGTGGACAGTAGTTATATTATTTGTATTTGTATCACACATATACAATGCACAACATTTGGACTAAATATGGAGAGCCTACAGTATTTACATAAGTAGAATTATAATCTTGGTGTACACCAGTGCTATTTTACAAAGAGATTCATTAGGGCCATTGAGATGCTGAGCAAAATGTATACAATTCTAGGAGAGGATAGTGATAGAAAAGGTTCTCAGACCCTAGGAAGAAAGAAAAAAAATATATTTTATTATATAAACAGTGTAATATAAATGTGAAAGTATTACTTTTTTTCTAATTGCCTTATTATAATGTTATTTGTTTTTGTTCTAAACATGCACATTTTAAAAAGACCCTTATGTCATGGACATATTAATGCAGAACACCCTTTCCTAATGCATCATTTAAATCAGTTATATAGAACTAAATAAATAGAATAACCCTCTTTTTTCTATTTTTTTTTCTAGTTTTTTACATTCTTATACAGTTTCCCTCTAATAAACCTCCCAATGCAAAGGATCAAAATGCATCTGAAAGCAAAGTAAAGGGATACTTTGTATGTTGTAGCTGTAGCTGCATCAGAAAAGTAGGAACAGGGTAACCTACTGAGGATGGAATGGAATGTGAGGATTCACGCAGACACTACGTGTATGTTTTTTCTATATATTTCTATACTATTATCATACTTTCTGTTTCAATTTGTGAATAAGATGGTCTGTTCATACAAACAACAAAAAACTGAAAAAAATTAAACTCTCCTGAATGTGATTATAAGAAGGGAGAAAATATGAAATTGCTTTATTGTTGTCCCCATGTGATTGCTATTAGTATGATGATCACTTGACAGCTATAGGAAGATAGAACTCCCTATATAAATAGTCGGACCCTACTCTTTAAAAATAGTGGTCTCATGTGCTATTTTTATAGTGAGGAGATGATAAAAGTTTCTTTAGAATCATCAAAACCCCCCATCAAATAGGACAAGTGCTCTGAAGTATTTTTCATTATAAAGACATAGGGCCACTTATTTGTAATAAGAGTCTCATGATCTATGCATCATGTAATACCACACACTTTGTGTCATATACTTATGGTTCTGTAAGGTGATCACTGTTCCAAAGGTTGCCTTTATCTTTTCCTCCCCAAGTGTCTCTCTCGATATAACAATATGTTAGGCTTCAGTGGCTCACTCTTAATAATATAAATGAATTAATAACAGGCATAAGTCTGGTTAGTAAAGCAATGAGGTAACAGATAACTATATAACACTGAGATTAATCACTGATGAAATTAATAACTAAGTCCAACATAAAACAAAATGGATTATGGGGTCATCCATTTACAATCTGAAATAAAAGTTGATTTTTAAATTTCTAAATTTAAAAGATTTTTCTTTGGATTAGCTTTTGACCACTTGACATGATGACTTTCCTCTTTTAAAATAGGAGTCACTTACTCCATTTTAGTGCTTATTTTAGGAGTGATATGGTAATTTATTTGAGCCCAGACCATTGTATAATTCACCTAGTTGAAAGGTTTGCTATTACTATGGCAATTCCTTGCTACCTAGTGGGTTAAACATCTCTAATTTGAAGGAGGGTGTATATTGTTTTCTGTCTTTAGTTGATTGTGTTTCTTTTTGGAGAACTGCCCCATATAGGTAATTGATATTTTTTGTAAATGGTTGGCTCCCCTTTTACCATGCCCTCCTTCATCAAATACTGCCCTGGTGCCTAATTGTAAGGGTCTCACGGCCACACAAATCCTAAGGCTGTCAGCAGAATTAAGGGTCATGCTGTAAGTAGAACTGTTAATGGGACTGGAGTACAAGGCTGCACTGAAGAGAGGAGGCTTAGAACTATGGTTAGCGTAGGCTGCTCTAAAGTCATCTAAGTGTCTGAAGAGGCTTTAGAGGGGTGCTCTAATTTAAGAGCACAGAAACTGCAGGCTTCTTTCATGAACATTATTATTGCCTGTGATACACACACTAAAAGTAGTGCTATATGTAACATGGATGTTGAAAGTTACCATGCAGTGGTTTTGGTGCCAAGACTGATGGGGAGGTGTTAAATGACCTTTGCTAACATCAGTCTAATGCTTGGTTATTATTGTGAAAGTCCTGGTGTTTTTGTCTCTGAATTGCTTTTCTGGTGTTGACCCTTCTTTACGTTCTGGTTTGTGCTTCAAGCCTTATTCTTGCCAGTATCCTGATTTTTTTTGGCTACTGATCTCTGTAATAGAACCCTATTCTTTTGCCAGCTCCTTCTACTGTGATGTTTGCTTCCTTACGGATACTCCAGTATTGAACTTTGGCCTGGTTTTGACTACCCTTCTGCATTAACCTTGTGTGCGCACATTTGGTTTTGCTTATCTGGGAATTGCTTCAGCTAGTTCCTGGCATCCATATTCTTCATATATTTCTGATAAGAGGGGAGAAATTAATCTCATTAAGTTAATATCAAACGTCAAAATAAACCAGGCCAATTTTAAATATTTGTGGATCTTTTTAGCCCCTTCCCCCTCTAGATTGTTCTGCTTTAATTTTGAATCACTCAGACGTGCTTCACTTTTAGAATTAATCTTCTTGGTGTACAACATTGTATATTTAATGCATAGGTCACATACATATTATCAAAATGACAGCACTCCCTAAAATAATTTACCTCTTTCAGACATAACCTTTACCTCTACTTACAAACTTCCTAGTGGCTATACAGGCTTTATTAAATAAATATATTTGGGGCTGAATTTGCCCTGTATAGATAAAAGTACAACTTATTTACCTATTGGGAGGAGGTGGTCTGGGGATCCCACATCTACTAGCATAGTTCCTGCCTGCCCATCTTCTCTGCATTCTTTATTTGAATAATCTTCTAGATCAGTGTATATGGGTGAGGATTGAGAAGGATATTATTTAGGCAGTTAATATCGACATAAGAGAACTCCTGTTATACTAAAGAACATTTATATTAATGAAACTCTCAACATCTGGGATAAGATTCTTGCCCATGCTTCAGGAATTTCCAGCAATACCCTCTCCTCTGTCCACACTATTAGAGAACCCATCTTATCCATCCCATCCTGCTTTTTTTTAAGGTAGAGGTTAAGGGAATTCCTCCATTAGTTCCAATTCCCCACTTACTCCACATGGAAGAACATAAACACTTTACAGAACTTAGAAACACCATTGACAAACCTTTTGATAGCTGGCTATTCTACTTTCAGGTTAGACACTATACAGGTAGCCCTCAGTTTACACTGGGGTTAGGTTCCAGGAGGAATGGTTGTAAATTGAAACCGTTGTAAATTGAAACCCAGTTTATAATGTAAGTTAATGGGAAGTGAGGGAGTTAGGTTCCAGGCCCCTCTCAAAATTGTCATAAGTAACACTTAATACATTATTTTTAAAGGTTTGAAATGAAGACATTAAATGCTAAACAGCATTATAAACCTAAAAATATAGATTGTATCATCATCAAACTAAGTTTAATGAAAAAAACATTTGCTAAACATAACCTAATAAAATGATTACACAACAGATTGCAACATCATCAAACAAAGTTTAATGAACAAAAAGTTTTTTTTACTTGCATTTTTCTGCAATCAGTTCCCTGCATTGGTAGCATGTTAGATAATATTGGGTCTGCACCTATTGTATGCATTTCAATCTGCAGTGATTAAGCAGTTAGGCACCCTCATCTCAAGCAGCTGGACAGGAAGATAATAGGGAAGTGACTGCAAGATCTTGCTCGATAGGTCTTGTCTGATCTGTGTACACAGATCCATTTCAGGCTGTTAAACTAGCTTAACTTTGCTGAAACACAAGCGGACAGCTCTGCCTACTGGCTATTTTAATTAGTGCACTGATTTTTAATGCATTTCAATAGAAGTCCCATGACTGAAAAAAAAGGTTGTTATTCTGAAACGGCGCAAATTGAACTGGCGTAAACCGAGGGCCACCTGTATTAACTTTAACATAATAACATACTAGATGAGGTTGGAAGAAAACATTGAGTTCAATCTATACAGAGACTTCCTGATTTACACTAAAGAGGCTGACAATCGAAACATTAAATAATTAGAAAACTAACCAATTTAACACAATAAATCATATCCCTGAATTCTGTTTTAGCCAGAAATATATCTAAGTCATTTTTAAATTTATTTAAGCTATTAGCAGTTAATACCTCCTTTGACAAGATGTTCCACAATTTGATTGCTCATACATAAAAAGTTTACACTGCTGGAGAATAAATCTCCTTTCCTCTAGCCTAATTGTAACCCTCTGTCACAAACAAATGACTTGGACTAAATAGCTCTTTCTCCAACTCTGTATATAGGACTTGAATATATTTATATAAATCATATCACCTCCCAAGTGCCTTTTTTCCTAGAGTAAACAGACCCTAATTAGCAAACCTCTCTTCATAGTTTAAATCCTTCATTCCCCTTATTAGTCTTGTTTACTTTCTCTGAACGATTACTAATTCTGCAATGTCTCTTTTAAAAATTGGTCTCCAGAACTGCACTCCATATTCAAGGAGAGGTCTTACCAGGGATTTATACATCTATGCCTCTTAATAAAATGCTTGTATCTTATTAGTATTAGAAGTTACTGCCTTGCATTGCACATTTTTAGCTTGTTATCTATATGTACACCTAAATCCTTTTCCTCATCTGCTTTGCTGCATCTTGTCCCATTTAAATAATAGGTAGGCTGAATATTTTTTCATCCAAAATATAGAAACTTACATTTACCAATATTAAAACTAATTTGCCATTTACCTGCCCATTCCTCCAACATCTCCTTACAAAGCAATTACATCCTGCACTGACCTAATGACCTTACACAACTGTCTATCATCTGCAAAAATAGAGATGTTGCTATTTAATCCTTCCACCAAGTAATTTATAAAAATATTAAAAAGAACAAGGCCCAGCATCCCTGGGGACCCCATTAATTACTTTTGTCAAAACTAAGTTTTATCCATTTACTACAACATACTGCTTCCTGTCTTTTATCCTGTTATTTATCCATGATGTAACCTTTTCAGCTATTCTGAGTCCTTTATTTTTCTACAATAATCTCTCATGTGGCACTGTATCAAAAGCCTTAGCAAAATCCAAGTAAATCGCATCAACTGATTCACCTTTATCTATATTTTTGCTTACCACCTCATAGAATCTAATTAGATTTGTTTTAAATTATCTATTACTCATAAAACCATGCTGATTTGAACTCCTACTCTCATTTTCCTTAAAATACTCTTGAATATAATCTCTTATAATCCCTTCTAGTATCTTCCCAACTACTAATGTCAGGTTTATTAGTCTATAGCATCCTGGATCAGCCCTGCTTCCCTTTTTAATCAGCTCTGTTTACCTTTTTTCACTCACATAAAAAGCATACTATGAGACAACTCATACCATTTGAGAAACTGTGCTGCTTCTCCTCTAAATTAAAAGGTACTTTATTTATAACCCTTAAAGGTCTAGAATGCAAGTAGCATGCTAACTATTACGTGCAAGCGATAAGGGGTATATTGATGCGCTTTGCACATGTTGGGTTAGCGCTCATGTGCAACCTTTTACTTTCAACTTGTAATACGATTGCAAACCAACATGTGCAAAAAGGCTCCTTCTAGCTTAATTAACATGGTAGCAGAAGCGCTAATTTGCACTCCACTTGTAATCTAGCCAAAATTGTGCAAGAGTTTCTATATAAAGATACTCCCTTTTCATGTTAGGAAGTGGGAGTGTGAACTATTTCTAGGGATGAATGGGGGAAAATGTTTCCTAATACTGCTAGAGCCTCCATATCTACACTATCTATAGAAACCAATATTAAATTATTGATAAGGTGGTACTTAACTCCACATCATCTTCATGCTATCTAACCATCTGTCTCAGATAAATGTTGGAGGGCTTGCGGCCACCCAGGGAAAATATTTAGTATATGTTGGGAATGTCCCCTTAGTCATCCCTACTAGGACAGTGCCATTAAGGAAATGGAACTGATATTGGGATTCTACTTAGATGATTTACCAAAGCTTTTTCTATTAAATGGCCCTTCAAAAAAACTAGAGATGTGCATTCATTTTGTTATAAATGCAAATTCGTAACAAAAAAACCTAATATTTATTTTGTTTTCACAAAACAAATATCCGAATGATTGCACCAACGAAATTTAAAGAAAATGAAAAAATACTGATGAAGTTTGTTAGTATTCATTTTTTTCTTGAAATTACCTTTAACCCCTTAAGAACACAGCTACAATTTGCTCAACGGTTTCATGACAGAATAATTCTGTCATTGGTCATTAAGAGGTTAACGGGTTAAATACTTACCGCTAAGCCTCTTATTAGTGCGGCCCGGGACAATTGTTTTTGAATAAAAAATATATTTTTTAGCAACTCCGGTATTGTCTGTTGGGAACCCCATGTCCCTTTCTTTATCTTAGAAGGAGATGGGGATGGTGTGGTTGGGTAGTGTACTACTACAGGTAGTATTCCCTAATTATTATTTAATTATTTACTGTATTAAGGCCCACATTTCCCTCCTTTTTAATCTAAGTTTTAACGCTCAAGGGGGGCGAACTCACCTCTATGTCTATCCCTATCGCATTAATGGAAAACTAAAACACTATGAGCCAGATTACAAATGGAACGCTAAATATTGCTTGCATGCTAGCAATATTAGTGCTCCACTTTGTAATACCAGTGCACGATAATGTGTGCTGGCATTACAAGTTAATTGCAATGTGAATGCAAGCTCGCATTCGCATTGCTAGGAATCATTGCTCTCACAAGAGCGTGCTTCCATAGAGAGATGGCATCAGAACCTTGCACAGCAAAGTGGATAAGTAGCGCAGCAATGGGCAGCATTTTTAAATATATATGTATATGAATATATACATATATATTTATGTGTTAATATGTGTATATACACATATTAACACATAAAAAAATATGTATATAATCATATACATATCAGAAAAGAGAGCAGCCCTCCTGAGATAGAACAAAAGCTAGAATAACTTCCATGCCTGTTCATTTCAATTGCAACTCAGGGTGCGCGTTCTTTTAGCACACGTTGATGCCTTTCCACAGAGAAAAAATATCCTGTAGCATATCAGTCTGATCCTGCCCAAATACCAGGCAATTCTTATCTGAACAAAAGAAACAACAACCCCAGACGATCGTTTCGGCCTCATCAGTGAGGTGCAGTTGTATCTCTCTAAGGGCATGTGTGCAAGGAGTCCACGTCTGGTTTCCACCATTACTCTTAGAGTAATTTGCATAAATATCAGAAAAGAGGGATAACAGCACTCCTGAGATAGAACAAAAGCTAGAATAACTTTCATGCCTGTTCATTTCAATTGCAACTTAGGGTGCGCGTTCTTTTAGCACACGTTGATGCCTTTTACCAATATAAATGAACAGGCATGGAAGTTATTCTAGCTTTTGTTCTATCTCAGGAGTGCTGTTCTCTTTCTCTTTTTTCACATTTATGTAAATTACTCTTGGGTCACCCTAAGAGTATTGGGGGAAAACAGACGTGGACCCCGTGCACACATGCCCTTAGAGAGATACAACTGCACCTCACAGACGAGGCCCACAGAAGGCCAAAACGATCGTCTGGGGTTGTTGCTTCCCTTGTTCAGAGAAGAATTGCCTGGTATTTTGGCGCTGGACTGTCATTGGGCAGGGTCAGACTGATATGCTACAGGATATTATTTCTCTGTGAAGGGGCATAGTGTGCTAAAAGAACGCGCACCCTGAGTTGCAATTGAAATGAACAGGCATGGAAGTTAATCTAGCGTTTGTTCTATCTCAGGAGTGCTGTTCTCTTTCTCTTTTTTCATAATCATATACATATAAATGTTTCCATAGACTTCAATGTAAAGGCACTTTTTAGCGCCATTTTTTTCTAACACACCACTCCCACTAACTTTAACCCCTTAAGGACAAGAACATATTTCAATTGTCTTACCCTTAAGGACCATGGCTCGCTATGCATCAGTGTTTGAAAAAAGGTATTGCAGTGATGCCTCAATAACGAGGCATCACGGCAATACCTTGAAAGCAGCTGGAAGTGAACCCCCTAACAATGTAAGGGTACGTTGTTGGTCTTTAACGACCAGTTTGTGTCTGACGTACCCTGTACGACGTGTGTCGCTAAGGGGTTAAAGCCTGAAAACTAGCACAAACTTAGGTAACTATAGGGAATCTGTTATATCCCCTCCCCATCAGGCAAAACAACTGTTTAAAGAACCATTAAATAAAGTAGACTCAACAAATGCATAATAAAAAAGACAACGCAAAAGCACTTAGGGCTAGATTACAAGTGGTGTGCTATGCTAGATTATGAGGGTGAGCTATTTATCACTCCTACTCGTGCATTAACGGCTTTTTGCGCACGTTGGGTAGCGCGCATATTTCAAGTTGAAAGTAAAAAGTTTTCACACAAGCGCTAACCCTACTTGTGCGCAACCCCAAATGCATTTTCTCACATGCATAACCCGACATGAAAATATTAATATTTCACATTCCAATGTTCTTCACATAGCGGACTATGTTCTTTTTTCATAATTCCATATTTCTATGTATATTGGATTTTTTTTGCTATATATATATATATATATATATATATATATATATATATATATATATATATATATATATATATATATATATATATACACACACACAGTGGATATAAAAAGTCTACACACCCCTGTTAAAATGTCAGGTTTCTGTGATGTAAAAAAATGAGACAAAGATAAATAATTTCAGAACTTTTTCCACCTTTAATGTGACCTATAAACTGTACCACTCAATTGAAAAACAAACTGAAATCTTTTAGGTAAAGGGAAATAAAAATAAAAAAATAAAATGATATGGTTGCATAAGTGTGAACACCCTTTTATAGCTGGGGATGTAGCTGTGTTCAGAATTAAGCAATCACATTCAAAATCATGTTAAATAGGAGTCAGTACACACCTGTCATCATTTAAAATGCCTCTGATTAACCCCAAATAAATTTCAGCTTTTCTTGTAGGTCTTTCCTGACATTTTGTTAGTCGCATCCTACAGCAAAAGCCATGGTCCGCAGAGAGCGTCTAAAGCATCAGAGGGATCTCATTGTTAAAAGGTATCAGTCAGGAGAAGGGTACAAAAGAATTTCCAAGGCATTAGATATACCATGGAACACAGTGAAGACAGTCATCATCAAGTGAAGAAAATATGGCGCAACAGTGACATTACCAAGAACTGGATGTCCCTCCAAAATTGATTAAAAGACGAGAAGAAAAATGGTCTGGGAGGCTGCCAAGAGGCCTACAGCAATATTAAAGGAGCTGCAGGAATATCTAGCAAGTACTGGCTGTGTGGTACATGTGACAACAATCGCCCGTATTCTTCATATGTCTGGGCTATGGGGTAGAGTGGCAAAACGGAAGCCTTTTCATACAAAAAAAAAACCATCCAAGCCCGGCTAAATTTTGCAAAAACATATCTGAAGTTTCCCAAAAGCATTTTGCAAAAGGTGTTCTGGTCAGATGAAACCAAAGTTGAACTTTTTGGCTATAATTCCAAAAGATATGCTTGGCGCAAAAACAACACTGCATATGACTAAAAGAACACCATACCCACAGTATAGCATGGTGGTGGCAGCATCATGTTTTGGGGCTGTTTTTATTCAGCTGGAACTGGGGCCTTAGTCAAGGTAGAGGGAATTATGAACAGTTCCAAATACCAGACAATATTGGCACAAAACCTTCAGGCTTCTGCTAGAAAGCTGAACATGAAGAGGAACTTCATCTTTCAGCATGACAACGACCCAAAGCATATCTCCAAATCAACAAAGGAATGGCTTCACCAGAAGAAGATTAAAGTTTTGGGATGGCCCAGCCAGAGCCCAGACCTGAATCCAATTCAAAATCTGTGGGGTGATCTGAAGAGGGCTGTGCACAGGAGATTGATATGAATGAAACCTTTTCTTTACCAGGAAGTTCAGCCAATACTAATCAAAATTCAGAGGAGAGCCAAAGTATATTTAAAGTTTTTAAAACTTATAAAACTAAAATATTGAAAGAACAAAAATTGAAATGTGAAAATAAATATTTAGAAGCGAAAATGATCCCCAGAGGTGTACTTAAAAAGAGACCTGGCTCAAACCTGAATGATTGGGAAGATTTATCAGAATAAAGTGTATAACTATTCTCCAAACTTTACAAGTAGTTCAGAATCAGGATGTTCTACAGTAGAAGATAAAAATAAACAAAGATTTATGCAAAGACGAGGGAGAAGAAAGGATATTTTAGGCCAGAAACAACAAAAGAAAAAAGAACTAGGAGGGGAGGTAGAAAACACAAAACAAACTACACAAGAACGCAAGAAATATCAATTGAAAGAGAAGCAGAAAACATAATTAAAACTAAAAAAGTGGTAAATCTTTCTGATGCAAATCTTACAGATCATCAAATTCAGGTCCTAAGAAAAAGATTATCATTTGCTCCAACTAATAAGTGGGATAAATTCACTGTGGTTAAAGATATAAATTTATTTGCGAGAAAATTAATATTAAAGAAAACATTTGAAAATAAACCAAAGGACAATACACTTGAATTTTTACATAGTCTGAAGGCTTTGGCATCAGAAAGCAATACCCAAGAGGAACAGGGTCAACAACATATAGGATTTAGTACTTTAAAGAACAAATCTAATCATATGCCTTCTCTTTCTACAGTACCTAGTGTACATAATTTTGTAAAATTAGTGGAAAAATAAATTCAGGAAATGGAGGTAAATGTACAACCTTGCAAAAATCTAACGACTAAACAACAGTTAGCACTTAAAGAACTGCAGGCAAATAAGCACATTACCATAAAGCCCTCAGACAAGGGAGGAAATGTCATTCTAAATACTAAAGACTATCTACATGACTGTATGAAACAAGTACTGAATAAATCACACTATAAATGTTTAAAAGCTGATCCCACCGAATTGTATTCTGAACAATTGAATATAATTTTAGGGGAAGCATTAGCAAAAGGCATAATTCACAAAAGAGAAATACCCACTTTTTATACTTTCCCAAAACTACACAAGGGTAAACTACCAGCCCCAGGGAGACCCATAATATCTGGGATGGGCTCCCTTGCAGAAAACAATTCTGAATACGTAGATTACTGCCTTAGACTGTTTCTTGACATCTTGCCTTCCTTTGTTAAAGTTTCATTAGATGTTTTAAAAAAACTTGAATGACTATCAGTTCAGGAAAATACAATTCTGGTAGCAATTGATGTAGAAGGGTTGTATTCATCAATTCCACATGATAGAGAAGTTGAGATTTGTAAACACTTTTTAGAACAAAGAGGCCATCAGTATGATGAACATACTCATTTTGTAATTTCCCTTCTGGATTTCTTGTTGAGACACAATTATTTTACCTTTAATCAGAAGATTTATGAGCAAGTCCTGGGTACAGGCATGGGTACTTGTTGTGCCCCTACGTACGCATGCCTGTACCTAGGACATTGGGAAAACGAATACATTTGGGATGGTTTATACAAAGACCAGATAGGATTACGGATACATTTCATAGATGATGCGTTGATGCTATGGGATGGTTAAGGGGTCCTAATGCTGCTTTTTAATGCCCGCTAGTATTACGAGTATGGCAGGTACAGGTGTACTGCTCACTTTTCTTCTGCGACTTTTGTCTTCCACAAATCCCCTTACGTCAATTGCGTATCCTATCTTTTTAATGGGATTTGCCTAACGCCGGTATTACGAGTATTGGAAGAAGTGAGCGGTACAACCTCCAAGACTCCTACCGCATAAAAAAGTCAGTAGTTAAGAGTTTTATGGGCTAACACCGGAACATAAAGCTCTTAACTACAGTGCTACAAAGTACACTAACACCAATAAACTACCTATTAACCCCTAAACCGAGGCCCCCCCACATCGCAAACACTATAATAAAATTATTTATTTTATTAGGGGGCTTAGATTAGGTGTAATTAGATTAAAATTCTTGCAATATTTTTTTATTTTTTGTAATTTAGTGGGGGTTTTTTTGTAATATAGTTTAGTTTATTTAATTGTATTTTAGTTTAGATCATTGTAGTTAATTTATTTAATTAATTTATTGATAGTTTAGTGTTAGGTGTATTTGTAACTTAGGTTAGGTTTTAGTTTACAGGTAATTTTGTAATTATTTTAACTAGGTAGCTATTAAAAATTTATTAACTATTTAATAGCTATTTTACCTAGTTAAAAAAAATACAAAGTTGCCTGTAAAATAAATATAAATCCTAAAATAGCTACAATGTAACTATTAGTTATATTGTAGCTATCTTATGGTTTATTTTATATGTAAGTATTTATTTTTAAATAGGAATAATTTATTTAATTATAGTAAATTTATTTTGTTTTATTGAAATTATATTTTTAACTTAGGGCGGTGTTAGGGTTAGACTTAGGTTTAGGGGTTAATAACTTTATTATAGTAACGGCGACGTTGGGGGCGGCAGATTAGGGGTTAATAATTGTAGGTAGGTTGCGGCGATGTTAGGGAGGGCAGATTAGGGGTTAATAAAATTTATTATAGTGTTTGCAAGACGGGAGTGCGGCGGTTTAGGGGTTAATACATTTATTATAGTGGCGGCAATGTCCAGAATGTGGGCGGAAGATTAGGGGTTAATAAATATAATATAGGTGTGGGCAATGTTAGGGGCAGCAGATTAGGGGTTCATAGGGATAATGTAGGTGGCGGTGGTGTCCGGAGCGGCAGATTAGGGGTTAATAATATAATGTAGGTATCAGCAATAGCAGGGGCGGCAGATTAGGGGTTAATAAATGTAAGGTTAGGGGTGTTTAGACTCAGGGTTCATGTTAGGGTGTTAGGTGTAGACTTAGAAAGTGTTTCCCCATAGGAAACAATGGAGCTGCGTTAGGAGCTGAACGCTGCTTTTTTGCAGGTGTTAGGTTTTTTTTCAGCCAGCTTAGCCCCATTGTTTCCTATGGGGAAATCGTGCACGAGCACATTTTTCCAGCTTACCGCTACCATACGCAATGCTGGTATTGAGGGTAGAAGTGGAGCTAAAGTGTGCTCAACGCTCACTTTTCTGAGGCTAACGCAGCCATTCAGAAAACTTGTAATACCAGCGTTGTCTTAAGGGAGCGCTGGATAAAAAAGGAGCGTTAGCTCCGCAAGTTTTTACAGACAAAACTCGTAATCTAGGCATAAGTCCTAAACAGTATATTGTGTGTCAGTTGAGTTTTTCTGAGTGAATTGGAACTATTCTTTTACCCCCCTTAAGGGGAGAACTATCCTGAGTGGGGTAGGGTTCATATTAATGTCCCATCAGGATAAAGCACTTATAATATGTATATTGGGCATTTATTATACCCGATTTGTTCTTTATTATTAAAGCTACCATAATAATCAAGTAAGATTAAGCATATTAATTAGTGTGTATAATGATGATCTTTACATCGCAAGTAATATTAGATCAAATTTGAGATTAAAAATGTTGTATTTCATTCACAGCTTAAAAGTGAGTTATTGAATATATTGTATATAAATGTATCAACATGTTTTTGCTAAAAGTATTTATGCACATATTTTCCTTTATTTGTGCAAGTGTAACCAATTTATTTGTAACTAAATAGTTTCAGTTATTATTTTACCTCAGACAAAAAATCAATTAAAGGCTTCAAGATGGGAGGAGTTTTCCTCTGTTACCAATTCCTATAAGAAAAGGTTAAACATCTTCACACATGTGATTGTTATTGGAGACGGAAGAAGCCCCAAGCCTTAGTGGTGAAACGCACGTAGCTGGCTGGAGTGTTTGTTGGAGCAGTTGAGCAGACGCAACATCTTTAGAAGCAGTAAGAGGAGGTGTCAGGAGGCGCATACCTTGTTTTTTGCAACTTTACTCCTTATTGTTATACACACCGTGTCATTTCATAATTGATCGGTACACCTAGGAGGTGTGGCACCACGACAGTGGGACTTCCCCGAACCGCTATACTGACCACTATGACGGAGGAAGTGCTTACAGAAACAGTGAAGGAATTGTATCCTTAGTGGTAACAGTGAGTAATCATTCAGTCATGGGACTGATACGATCACACTATTTACAGCTTTGATTGCCTGAAGCTCCATAGTTGAGCGCATTTGCCATAGTAAAGGGCCTATGCTGTTTGGTTAGTTCCCTGACACAATCCAACCTCATATTACAATTCCACTACTGTTAAATTCTATTATGGGACATATAGCCCTCTACACCTGTGCTTTCATTTGGGCATTAATTGTTTCCTGTGCTATAACAAGATATTGAGACGTTAATATTAGTCTCTTTTTTATTAGAGAGGTCTCTCTTTTTTCATTTTTTATTTTTTTCATTAGTGCACTATGATATTAGGGGATGTCCCAGTATTTAATGTTTATAAGCAGACACTTTTTAGTCTGTTTCCAATAAATGCTAATGTGATGAACCAAGGTTATCCAACCCTGCACCAGTGACTTATTTGGCACAGAAATGGTTTTCAGCCCCCTTTTACTGTCACCAATAGGTCACAATCTAGCCACACCAGGCAAGCTTGTGATTCAGTTTAGTGGGTGCAAGGGTTAACCACACTCCCTAGTCTGTACTAGACGTAAGAGAAATGCCCAAAACTCACTTTTAATGCCACCCACAATAAACTATCAATCCTATAGCTCCAATACTGCCACACTTAAAATGTATTAAAGGGAAAATCCTAAGAAAAAACCCAGACTTTACACATTAACTCTCTAAATACAATTTAGCAGAAAATAACCTAAATTATACAGTTCTAATATTCCAGTCTCTTTCAGTAACGTGGTTCAATTATTAGACAAAGGCCAAACTTAATAAAGGAATTATTTATTATGCCAAAAATATTATGCACAATGCAAATAAAATTACACATGCAAATAGTGTTTTAAAATAAAAAGGAGAAAAACAGAATTAAATACTTTCCTAGTTTTCAAGATCTGCACCAGGGGCTGGCATGAAAATGATGGCTCCTTACTTCTGTAAAGCAGCTCCCCTTGTAAGAATGAACACCTTATTTTTAAAAACATAAGATTCTTATAACATTTTCCAGAGATCAGGTTTCCTGACCACACCATCCTGGGCGGGCTAAGGAACCCCCCTTTCTTTATGCACTTCAATAGACTAACGGCTAGATTTAGAGTTTTGTCGGTAACGGCCCGCGTAGCTAACGCTGGGTTTTTTCCCCCCGCACCTTTTAAATACCGCTGGTATTTAGAGTTCACAGAAGGGCTGCGTTCAGCTCCAAAAAGGGAGCGTATAGCATATTTACCGCCACTGCAACTCTCAATACTAGCGGTGCTTATGGACGCGGCCAGCTTCAAAAATGTGCTTGTGCACGATTCCCCATAGGAAACAATGGGGCCGTTTGAGCTGAAAAAAACCTAACACCTGCAAAAAAGCAGCGTTCAGCTACTAACTCAGCCCCATTGTTTCCTATGGGGAAACACTTCCTATGTCTGCACCTAACACCCTAACATGAACCCCGAGTCTAAACACCCCTAACCTTACACTTATTAACCCCTAAAATGCCGCCCCCGCTATCGCTGACCCCTGCATATTTTTTTTAACCCCTAATCTGCCGCTCCGTACACCGCCGCAACCTACGTTATCCCTATGTACCCCTAATCTGCTGCCCCTAACACCGCCGACCCCTATATTATATTTATTAACCTCTAATCTGCCCCCCCCCAACGTTGCCACTACCTACCTACACTTATTAACCCTTAATCTGCTGACCAGACCTCACCGCTACTATAATAAAGTTATTAACCCCTAAAGCTAAGTCTAACCCTAACCCTAACACCCCCCTAAGTTAAAAATAATTTTTATCTAACAAAATAAATTATTTCTTATTAAATAAAGTATTCCTATTTAAAGCTAAATACTTACCTGTAAAATAAACCCTAATATAGCTACAATATAAATAATAATTATATTGTAGCTATTTTAGGATTAATATTTGTTTTACAGGCAACGTTGTATTTATTTTAACCAGGTACAATAGCTATTAAATAGTTAATAACTATTTAATAGCTACCTAGTTAAAATAATTACCAAATTACCTGTAAAATAAATCCTAACCTAAGTTACAATTAAACCTAACACTACACTATCAATAAATTAATTAAATAAATTAACTACAAATACCTACAAATAAATACAATTAAATAAACTAACTAAAATACAAAAAAAAGCTAAGTTACAAAAAATAAAAAAATAATTTACAAACATAATAAAAATATTACAACAATTTTAAACTAATTACACCTACTCTAAGCCCCCTAATAAAATAACAAAGCCCCCCAAAATAAAAAAATGCCCTACCCTATTCTAAAATTAAAATTGAAAAGCTCTTTTACCTTACCAGCCCTTAAAAGGGCCTTTTGTGGGGCATGCCCCAAAGAATTCTGCTCTTTTGCCTGTAAAAAAAAAAAAACATACAATACCCCCCCAACATTACAACCCACCACCCACATACCCCTAATCTAACCCAAACCCCCCTTAAATAAACCTAACACTAAGCCCCTGAAGATCTTCCTACCTTGTCTTCACCACGCCGGGTATCACCGATCGGTCCTCCAGAGGGTCCCGAAGTCTTCATCCTATCCGGCAAGAAGAAGTCCAGAAGAGGCTCCAAAGTCTTCATCCTATCCGGGCAGAAGAGGAGATCCGGACCGGCAAACATCTTCATCCAAGCGGCATCTTCTATCTTCATCCATCCGACGACGAGCGGCTCCATCTTCAAGACCTCCGGCGCGGATCCATCCTCTTCTTCCGACGTCCTAACACAGAATGGAGGTTCCTTTAAGGGACGTCATCCAAGATGGCGTCCCTCAAATTCTGATTGGCTGATAGGATTCTATCAGCCAATCGGAATTAAGGTAGGAAAAATCTGATTGGCTGATGGAATCAGCCAATCAGATTCAAAGTCAATCCGATTGGCTGATCCAATCAGCCAATCAGATTGAGCTCGCATTCTATTGGCTGATCGGAACAGTGAATAGAATGCGAGCTCAATCTGATTGGCTGATTAAATCAGCCTATCAGATTTCTCCAACCTTAATTCCGATTGGCTGATAGAATCCTATCAGCCAATTGGAATTCGAGGGAAAGCCATCTTGGATGACGTCCCTGAAAGGAACCTTCATTCTGTGTTAGGACGTTGGAAGAAGAGGATGGATCCGCGCCAGAGGTCTTGAAGATGTAGCCGATCGTCGTCGGATGGATGAAGATAGAAGATGCCGCTTGGATGAAGATGTTTGCCGATCCGGATCTCCTCTTCTGCCCGGATAGGATGAAGACTTTGGAGCCTCTTCTAGACTTCTTCTTGCCGGATAGGATGAAGACTTCGGGACCCTCTGGAGGACCGATCGTGATACCCGGCGTGGTGAAGACAGGTAGGAAGATCTTCAGGGGCTTAGTGTTAGGTTTATTTAAGGGGGGTTTGGGTTAGATTAGGGGTATGTGGTTGGTGGGTTGTAATGTTGGGGGTGGTATTGTGTTTTTTTTTTACAGGCAAAAGAGCTGATTTCTTTGGGGCATGCCCCGCAAAAGGCCCTTTTAAGGGCTGGTAAGGTAAAAGAGCTTTTCAATTTTAATTTTAGAATAGGGTAGGGCATTTTTTTTATTTTGGGGGCTTTGTTATTTTATTAGGGAGCTTAGAGTAGGTGTAATTAGTTTAAAATTGTTGTAATATTTTTATTATGTTTGTAAATTATTCTTTTATTTTTTGTAACTTAGCTTTTTTTTTTTTTTGTACTTTAGTTAGTTTATTTAATTGTATTTATTTGTAGGTATTTGTAGGTAATGTATTTAATTAATTTAATGATAGTGTAGTGTTAGGTTTAATTGTAGATAATTGTAGGTAATTTATTTAATTAATTTATTGATAGTGTAGTGTTAGGTTTAATTGTAACTTAGGTTAGGATTTATTTTACAGGTAATTTGGTAATTATTTTAACTAGGTAGCTATTAAATAGTTATTAACTATTTAATAGCTATTGTACCTGGTTAAAATAAATACAAAGTTGCCTGTAAAATAAATATAAATCCTAAAATAGCTACAATATAATTATAATTTATATTGTAGCTATATTAGGGTTTATTTTACAGTTAAGTATTTAGCTTTAAATAGGAATAATTTATTTAATAAGATTTATTTTATTTTGTTAGATTTAAATTATATTTAACTTAGGGGGGTGTTAGGGTTAGGGTTAGACTTAGCTTTAGGGGTTAATAAATCTATTAGAGTAGCGGTGAGGTCCGGTCGGCAGATTAGGGGTTACTACTTGAAGTTAGGTGTCAGTGATGTTAGGGAGGGCAGATTAGGGGTTAATACTATTTATTATAGGGTTATTAAGGCGGGAGTGAGGTGGATTAGGGGTTAATAACTTTATTATAGTAGCGGTGAGGTCCGGTCGGCAGATTAGGGGTTAATAATTGTAGTTAGGTGGCGGCGACGTTGGGGCGGCAGATTAGGGGTTAATAAATATAAAATAGGGGTTGGCGGTGTTAGGGGCAGCAGATTAGGGGTACATAGGGATAACGTAGGTTGCGGCGGTGTGCTGTCGGCAGATTAGGGGTTAAAAAATTTTATTAGAGTGGCGGCGGTGTGGGGGGGCCTCGGTTTAGGGGTACATAGGTAGTTTATGGGTGTTAGTGTACTTTAGAGCACAGTAGTTAAGAGCTTTATGAACCGGCGTTAGCCCAGAAAGCTCTTAACTCCTGGCTTTTTGCTGCGGCTGGAGTCTTGTCGTTAGATTTCTAACGCTCACTTCAGCCAAGACTCTAAATACTGGCGTTAGAAAGATCCCATTGAAAAGATAGGATACGCAATTGGCGTAGGGGGATCTGCGGTATGGAAAAGTCGCACCTGTAAAGTGAGCGTTAGACCCTTTCCTGACTGACTCTAAATACCAGCGGTAGCCCAAAACCAGCATTAGGACCCCCTAACGCTGGTTTTGACGGCTAATGCCAAACTCTAAATCTAGGCGTAAGTTCTTGCCTGAAATTATACAATCCATTAAAATTTCTGCTAGTTAACAATTTCTATATTTACATATCGGGAACCTCTTTGTTTCATTGGGAGAATCAGTTTGATATCAAATATGCCATAGGTTGTCATAATTACCTTCATTTAAGGTTATAACAGTTTTAACACACATATGTACATAATATACCAATGTCCTTTCAGTGACCTGGTCAGTTTTTTTGATGGAGACCCTGTTTTGCATCATGCATTCTATTGACAGCCTAAGCCATAAACCCTTTCCTGTGTATTTTCTGAAACTAAGAGCTTGAGTGGCTTTATGACTCAATGTCTACACAATAACAGTTGGTGGGGCTATTTAGGAGGCTCCTGGCACTTCAAAGAGAACACAAGTCACAATTCTTCTTGAAAAACAAATAACTGTTTTGAGTTCAAGCTACACAGAATTAACCCCTTCTTAGCTAAATCCTGAGGTTTTCTTGACACCTCCCCCAATAAGATACGCAAAAAGGGGTGGCTACAAGCCACTCCCTGTGTGTATCAAAGGGAGCTTCCCCTTGTGGTGATAACGCCATTGCTAGACAAATTGCACATAGCAGTTTTGCCAGCAGGATGCCCTCCTTTTAAAAGTGACACACTAGTTGCTCTACCCAACTGATTTATTATATTGCAGGGCCCCTCCCATGCAGCCTGTAGCTGGTTCTGCCTCATGGGTGCTAGTACCAGAACATTTTGCCCCATCTCATATACTCCCTCTCTGGCAGTAAAATCATGCAACTGTTTTTGTGGGAATATGGCATCTCTGGGTTTTGCAGGTACCTCCCCCAATAAGGCTTGCATCTTATATCTGAATAACACATCATCCCCTTGTACAGAGGTGCCTGTGAAACCTAGGGTCTTGCTACCTATGGTGTGCTCTCTGGACATATTGTGCGCTGTCAGTTGCTGCTTAACTACCATGGGCTCTTGCCCTCCCACTGGAGTAGAATTCCTGTACTCCTGCACTCTGTTATGGTTGGTAGGGGGTTGACTAACTGCCCCCCTCCTCTTCACTGTGGGTCCCAGCTGCTGAGCCTGCTGGGGACATTGAGGCTGCACGCCTATCACTGTATTTGCTGACTGGCACTGTGGGGCTGTGTAAATACACTTCTCTGTACTCCCCCCCCCCCCCTGTGCCTGCAGTCTGGGTCAGTCTCTGTCCCCTAGTCTGTGCAGTCTGTTTATAGGTCACAGCTGAGGTTACTGGGGTCTCTGTCACCCACAATCTTTCACACTCACTCTGGGGGTCCCTCAAAGAGTATCCTGTACCCTCCTCCCCCACACACTCTGAAATCTGTGGCTCTGCTGCTTCTGTCATAGAGTGGACTAGCTTGCCCCCCTGCTCTCTCTCACAGTCAGTCTGCCACTTTGCGTCCTCACACAGAATCTGGGATCCTTCTGACACTGGTGCAGACAAGCACACATCTTCCTTCTGCCATTTATCCCAACTATTGTGTCTTCTCACAGGGAATGGAATTGGCCCTGGCACAGACTGGCACACATCATCCAGCGGCCCAGTCACACAGTCATTCTCTCCCCCGTCAATCTCACCTCCTTCTATAGAATCCACTGATTCAATCACAGAGAGACACGCACCCCTCATCTGCCTTCTCTCACAGACAGTTTCTCCCCGTACAGATAAACTTGGTTCAGGCACAGACAGACCCACACAGTCTATCTGCCTTTCTCCCCCATCAGTCTCACCCTGTACAGCTAACTGTAATTCTGCCGATACTGCTGGTTTAAGTACAGGAAGACACACACCATCTGTCTGTCGTTCTCCCCAGTCAGTCTCTCCTCTTACAGGTTCACCTCTCAGCACAGACACCCCCAGTTCATGCACAGCACTTTGCACACATGCACGCTGTCCTCCCTCCTGGTCATAATGTCTCTGAGTATTTTTACACACAGCCCTTTCCACATAAGGGTCTGCAAATAATGTCACTAGGTCACATGTAGCATTGTCAGGCACATAAAGAGATAACAATCTACCCAAATCAGTACCCAGTAAAACATCATTAGGAATATTTTCAGATACCCCCACATTTCTTAAACCTCTCCCCACTCCCCAATCAAGATAGACACGTGCCATAGGCACTGCAAGTTTCATTCCCCCAATCCCTTTAACTGCTAGAGTCTTTCCAGGGATAATGTTCCCAGAGTTCACTAAATTTGGACACACCATAGTCACTTCTGCACCCATGTCCCTCAGCCCCAAGGTTACCTTGTCTCCAACAGTCACAGGTTGCAAGTTCTCATGGTTGTTTTCCTCTGGACAGGTAACAAACAAAACAGATGCTGGTACTTCTGAGGGATTACCCCCTCCAGCTGATTGCTCCAAGTTCATCCTCTCGGGGCAAGTGGAGCTGATGTGGCCCACTTTGTTGCAAGCAAAACATCTGTGGGTATCTCCCTGCCCAGATGCAGCACCCGCCCCTCCTTTCCCAGAGGGAGCAGACACACTAGATAAAGGCACAGCCGGTTTTGTGAAGGGGGGTCGTGCCGCAGCTCCTTTCCAGGTAGATCCCCCCTTAGAAAAGGTTTTCCTCCCATTCCCTGGTGACCTGTTTGCTGTGTAAAAATCAGCCAGCTCACCAGCTTCCAATGATGTTATGGGTTTACGGTCCAAAACCCATTCTTGAACTTCTGCTGGGCACAGTTGCATAAATTGCTCCTTCACGATCAAATCTTCCAGCTCCTCCATAATGGCAACTTTTAATCCTCTGACCCACTGCTTAAAGGCTGTCATCAAGTTCCCAACAGCTGCAGTATAGCTCTCTGACAAACCTTTCTGCAGAGAACGGAATTTCTTTCTGTACACCTCAGGAGTAAGATTATATCTCCTCTGTAGTGCAGCTTTAATGGAATCATAGTCCTGATCAAACTCTGGGGGTAGTTCAGCAAAAGCCTCCAGTGCAGGACCTTTCAGGCCAGGGGTAAGGTACTTGGCCCACTGCTCCCTTGGAACCTGGAACTGTCTGCAAACTTTCTCAAAGCTACGCAGGAATAAATACACATCTCCATCTTTCTCCAGAGTGGGAAAATTCTCTGCACGCACTCTGGGAACAGGTGGGTCTCTAGGTTCACTAACAACAGTTGAGACCATCCCTCTCTCCAACCGTGCAAGCTGTTGCTGATACTCTCTCTCAGCCTGTTGTTCAGCAACCTGTCTTTCAGCTGCCAGAGCCTCTCTCTCAGCTGCCAGAGACTCTCTCTCAGCTTCCCTAGCCGCCTGTCTCTCAGCTGCTTCCGCGGCTGCCTGTCTCTCAGCTGCTTCCACAGCAGCCTGTCTCTCATAAAATTTTGTAATCAGTTCCATGTGCAAACTTGCATCCACTGAGCCCATATGTTTAAGAACAGTTTGCAAATAACAGTCCAATGGATCCCCAGATCCTGATGAATCGCTGCCCCCAGCTGCAAACATCTCTCCTGAGACCTCAACTGGCATGATTTGGCTGTTATCATATTCCACAAGAGCTTGTATTAGTAAATCTTTGTTCTTTGAACGTGTTGGAATATCAAGCTCCTGGCATAAGAGTGTCAGTGTCTCTTTAGATTGCTGCTCCTATGATTGCATAGCAAAAATAAAATAGAAAAGAAAAACAGAGAATAGGGAAGAGGACTGTTTGCAATGTGTGACTATATAATTCACTGAGTTTTAGCCATTGGAAATTGTAAGAAACAATTTATTTTAGTACCGGGATTTTCACACTAGCAAATCCACACGCACTAAAATCTAATAATAAAAAAATCATCTACACCGCTGCCCACCAATTTGTGACGAACCAGGGTTATCCAACCCTGCGCCAGTCACTTATTTGGCACAGAAAGGGTTTTCAGCCCCCTTTTACTGTCACAAATAGGTCACAATCTAGCCACACCAGGAAAGCTTGTGATTCAGTTTAGTGGGTGCAAGGGTTAACCACACTCCCTAGTACTAGACGTAAGAGAAATGCCCAAAACTCACTTTTAATGCCACCCACAATAAACTATCAATCCTATAGCTCCAATACTGCCACAACTTACAATTTATTAAAGGGAAAATCCTAAGAAAAAACCCAGACTTTACACATTAACTCTCTAAATACAATTTAGCAGAAAATAACCTAAATTATACAGTTCTAATATTCCAGTCTCTTTCAGTAACATGGTTCAATTATTAGACAAAGGCCAAACTTAATAAAGGAATTATTTATTATGCCAAAAATATTATGCACAATGCATTATTAATAAAAAGTTGTTACAAATAAAATTACACACGCAAACAGTGTTTTAAAATAAAAAGGAGAAAAAAAAAATTGAATACTTTCCTAGTTTTCAAGATCTGCACCAGGGACTGGCATGAAAATGATGGCTCCTTACTTCTGTAAAGCAGCTCCCCTTGTAAGAATGAACACCTTATTGTTAAAAACATAAGATTCTTATACCATTTTCCAGAGATCAGGTTGCCTGACCACACCCTCCTGGGCGGGCTAAGAAACCCCCCTGTCTTTATGCCCTTCAATAGACTAAGTTCTTGCCTGAAATTATACAATCCATTATAATTTCTGCTAGGTAACTATTTCTATATTTATATATCGGCAACCTCTTGGTTTCATTGGGAGAATCGGTTTGATATCAAATATGCCATAGGTTGTCATAATTACCTTCATTTAAGGTTAGAACAGTTTTAACACACACATGTACATAATATACCAATGTCCTTTCAGTGACCTGGTCAGTTTTTGTGATGGAGGCACTGTTTTGCATCATGCATTCTATTGACACCCTAAGCCATAAACCCTTTCCTGTGTATTTTCTGAAAACTAAGAGCTTGAGTGGCTTTATGACTCAATGCATAAACAATAACAGTTGGTGGGGCTATTTAGGAGGATCCTGGCACTTCAAAGAGAACACGTCACAATTCTTCTTGAAAAACAAATAACTGTTTTGAGTTCAAGCTACACAGAATTAACCCCTTCTTAGCTAAATCCTGAGGTTTTCGTGACAGCTAATATTTCATTATATATGTATAATTTTTTTCAGGTATTTGAATGGAAAGGGCTCCAAAGTAAATATATAGGTATATATGTATATATATATATATATATATATATATATATACTGTATATATATATATATATGTGTGTGTAAATGTATGTGTATACATATATACACATATAAACATAAATACATATGTATACACACATATACATATGTATTTATATGTATGTACTTCAAATATAGCCCTTTCCATTGAAATACCTTGTCATATACCATATCATTTTTAACACTTTTTTTTAATAATTATATAAATAATTTGTATAAGTTAGTGTATATATGAATATGACACTTTATGTATGTAATTATGAAGTGTATAATGCAATTTTTAATTTTGCTCTAACACTACGCAAAGCCCATTAATCATGCTAACCTGATGAGCGCAAATTTATGCCTAGATTTAGAGTTTGGCATTAGCCATCAAAAGCAACGTTAAGGGCTCTAACGCTGCTTTTTACTGCCCGCTGGTATTTAGAGTCAGCCAGGAAAGGGTCTAACGCTCACTTCCAAGCCGCAACTTTTCCATACCACAGATCCCCTTATGCCAATTGCGTATCCTATCTTTTCAATGGGATCTTCCTAACGCTGGTATTTAGAGTCTTGGCTGAAGTGAGCGGTAGAGCCTCTACCGACAAGACTCCATCCACAGAAAAAAGTCAATAGTTAGGAGCTTTATGGGCTAACGCCGGTTTATAAAGCTCTTAACTACTGTGCTCTAAAGTACACTAACACCCATAAACTACCTATGTACCCCTAAACTGAGGCCCCTCCCACATCACCGCCACTATAATAAATATTTTTAGCCCCTAATCTGCCGACCGCACATCGCCGCCACCTACATTATCCCTTCTAACCCCTAATATGCTGCCCCTAACATCGCCGACACCTACATAATATTTATTAACCCCTAATCTGCCCCCCCAACATCGCCGCTACCTTACCTACACTTATTAACCCCTAATCTGCCGACCGGACCTCGCCGCTACTATAATAAAGTTATTAACCCCTAAATCTAAGTCTAACCCTAACCCTAACACCCCCCTAAGTTAAATATAATTTTAATCTAACTAAATAAATTAAATATTATTAACTAAAGTATTCCTATTTAAAACTAAATACTTACCTGTAAAATAAACCCTAATATAGCTACAATATAACGAATAATTACATTGTAGCTATTTTAGGATTTATATTTATTTTACAGGCAACTTTGTATTTATTTTAACTAGGTACAATAGCTATTAGTTATTTACTATTTAATAGCTACTTAGCTAAAATAATTACCAAATTACCTGTAAAATAAATCCTAACCTAAGTTTCAATTAAACCTAACACTAAACTATCAATAAATAAATTAAATAAATTAACTACAAGTACCTTCAATTACCTACAATTAAATAAACTAAACTAAATTACCACAAAAAAACACTAAATTACAAAAATAAAAAAAAGATTACAAGAATTTTAAGCTAATTACACCTACTCTAAGCCCCCTAATAAAATAACAAAGCCCCCCAAAATAAAAAAAAATTCCCTACCCTAATCTAAATTAAAAAAGTTAACAGCTCAATTACCTTACCAGCCCTTAAAAGGGCTTTTTGCGGGGCATGCCCCAAAGAAATCAGCTCTTTTGCCTGTAAAAAAAAACACAATACTACCCCCCAACATTACAACCCACCACCCACATACCCCTACTCTAACCCAAATCCCCCTTAAATAAACCTAACACTACCCCCCTGAAGATCTCCCTACCCTGAGCTGTGTTCACCCAGCCGGGCACCAATGGACCAAAAGAAGACATCCAGAGCGGCAGAAGTCTTCATCCTATCCGGGCAGAAGAGGACATCCGGACCGGCAGACATCTTCATCCAAGCGGCATCTTCTATCTTCATCCATCCGACGAGGAGCGGCTCCATCTTCAAGACCTCCGGCGTGGAACATCCTTCTTCAACGACGACTAGACGACGAATGAAGGTTCCTTTAAGTGACGTCATCCAAGATGGCGACCCTCGAATTCCGATTGGCTGATAGAATCAGATTGAGCTCGCATTCTATTGGCTGATCGGAACAGCCAATAGAATGTGAGTTCAATCTGATTGGCTGATTGGATCAGCCAATCCGATTGAACTTGAATCTGATTGGCTGATTCAATCAGCCAATCAAATTTTTCCTACCTTAATTCCAATTGCCTGATAGAATCCTATCAGTCAATCGGAATTCGAGGGACACCATCTTGGATGACGTCACTTAAAGGAACCTTCATTTGTCGTCTAGTCATCTTTGAAGAAGGATGTTCCTCGCTGGAGGTCTTGAAGATAGAGCCGCTCCTCATCGGATGGATGAAGATAGAAGATGTCTCTTGGATGAAGATGTCTGCCGGTCCGGATGCCCTCTTCTGCCCGGATAGGATGAAGACTTCTGCCGCTCCGGATGTCTTCTTTTGGTCCATCGGTGCCCGGCTGGGTGAACAAGGCTCAAGGTAGGGAGATCTTCAGGGGGTAGTGTTAGGTTTATTTAAGGGGGGTTTGGGTTAGAGTAGGGGTATGTGGGTGGTGGGTTGTAATGTTGGGGGGTGGTATTGTGTTTTTTTACAGGCAAAAGAGCTGATTTCTTTGGGGCATGCCCCACAAAAAGCCCTGGTAAGGTAATAGAGCTGTTAACTTTTTTAATTTAGGGTAGGGAATTTTTTTTATTTTGGGGGGCTTTGTTATTTTATTAGGGAGCTTAGAGTAGGTGTAATAAGCTTAAAATTCTCGTAATCTTTTTTTATTTTTTGTAATTTAGTGTTTGTTTGTTTTTTGGTAATTTAGTTTAGTTTATTTAATTGTAGGTAATTGTAGATACTTGTAGTTAATTTATTTAATTTATTTATTGATAGTGTAGTGTTAGGTTTAATTGTAACTTAGGTTAGGATTTATTTTACAGGTAATTTGGTAATTATTTTAGCTAGGTAGCTATTAAATAGTTATTAACTATTTAATAGCTATTGTACCTAGTTAAAATAAATGCAAAAGTTGCCTGTAAAATAAATGTAAACCCTAAAATAGCTACAATGTAATTATTTGTTATATTGTAGCTATATTAGGGTTTATTTTACAGGTAAGTATTTAGTTTTAAATAGGAATACTTTAAAATTATATTTAATTTAGGGGGGTGTTAGGGTTAGGGTTAGACTTAGATTTAGGGGTTAATACATTTATTATAGTAGCAGCGAGGTCCGGTCGGCATATTAGGGGTTAATACTTGAAGTTAGGTGGTGGCAATGTTAGGGAGGGCAGATTAGGGGTTAATACTATTTATTATAGGGTTTGCGAGGCGGGAGTGCGGCGGTTTAGGGGTTAATAACTTTATTAGAGCAGCGGCGAGGTCCGGTCGGCAGATTAGGGGTTAATAAGTGTAGGTAAGGTAGCGGCGACGTTGGGGGGGGCAGATTAGGGGTTAATAAATATTATGAAGGTGTCAGCGATGTTGGGGGCAGCAGATTAGGGGTACATAGGTATAATGTAGGTTGCGGCGGTGTCCGGAGCGGCAGATTAGGGGTTAATAGTGTAATGCAGGTGTCAGCGATAGCGGGGACGGCAGATTAGAGGCTAATAAGTGTAAGGTTAGGGGTGTTTAGACTTGGGTTCATGTTAGGGTGTTAGGTGCAGACTTAGAGAGTGTTTCCCCATAGGAAACAATGGGGCTGCGTTAGGAGCTTAACGCTGCTTTTTTGCAGGTGTTAGTTTTTTTTTCATCCCAAACTGCCCCATTGTTTCCTATGGGGGAATCGTGCACAAGCACATTTTTCCAGCTAGCCGCTACCGTAGGCAACGCCTAACGCAGCCCTTCAGAGAACTCTAAATACCAGCGTTGTCTTAAGGGTGTGCTGGAAAAAAAAGCAGCGTTAGCTACGCGGGTCTTTACCGACAAAACTCTAAATCTAGGCGTTAGTTTGTACTCATGCAGTCGCATTTTCTTTCAATTGGTAATACATGTGCAAGTTAATGCAGATGCAATATTTTCAAATTGCACGCGCTAATATTAGTGTGCCACTTGTACTCTACCCTTTATTGTGGATTACCTGCATATTACAGGGAAACAAGACCACTCATTTAAAAGGGAAGCCCTCAATCTTGCAGTAGAGTTGACTTGTGACCCTGTAATTGGTTCGGGCTGTTTGATACCTCCCAAATCACATAAGTTAAAATAAGGAGTATTTATCAATCAACAATGCGAACATAGACAATTTTCCATCATGCCTTTTTAGCTAACAATCATGAGGACCTTAAATATTGGAATCTACTGTCCTTGGTAATTCCCTTGATGGCCTCATTCTAAATATTAGGACATTATAGTAATTATGAAGTTTCTAATAAATAGGATCTTTATGATCTGCGTCAAAATATTGTCTGTTTTCTCATTGTTGGTATAATGTAGATTGCAATGTGTCAACATAAGCTACAAAAGGCATGATAAACATCATAAATTCAATGCCTCACTTTACTATGGACTTCAAATGTATTAGTGAATAGCTAGTTTTTAAGTCTTGCCTAGATTATACTATTTTTCATTAAATCTCAACTCTTTCGGGGGTATCCAGGGAAGGAAGACCCAAAAATACATTATTTTAGGTTATTTTGAAATTTCTTGCAAATATTATATTTATTTATATATATATTTTTTTTTTTCTTCTTCAATACTGACATAAAATCACGAAACAGATGCATTTTTTGTCATCTTAACTTACACTGTACATGATTTTATAAAAATGAAAAAATGCTAAATCATAATACAAATTGACCTGTCTGCTTCTATAAGTTACCTATGTTAGTATGCATTATTAATTACTTTCATAGAGAGCTTTCTTTTCAATATATAAGAAACTTAATTATTTTATGAAACTAAAAATAAAAAAATACAGTAATTAAAAATAATAATTATATTGCTTCTCCACTATGCATTACAAAGGTTATTCTTGATGCCTGTGGATTCAACAATTATAGTAATTACAGTGATTAAATCATGATGGTCATTGGAGAGAAAATATAAATTTCTATGGCAACTACTAGTATCATTTTATACAATACTGAACTGGTAAATACCCATGAGACAGAGGTGCTGAATCTCACATTATAAGGTCAAAAAACAAGAAAGTTATAACACCTTAATAAGAAAGATAAAGTGTAAATTAACAATCTCAACACAACTGAATGTCCCTATTTTTAATGGTAATTAGATTCCAGAAGATCAGTTTCACAAGAATAACTTCTAGTGTTTTGAAATGTTATCATAAGGAAAGATGAGATAAAAGCAAAATATTTAGTAAAAATGTATTACGAACTTTAACCTACATATTCCATGATGCAATTCTTGCAGATAAACGGATTCAAAAATAAAATTTTCTGTGACTCTAATCCGGTTTTAGATTTCACTCAAAAGGTTAGATACTGTGCGTATGACATAAACTGTTAGAGAGAATGTAAAATGCACACATTTAACTATTTAATTTGAATAAAACATTTATTAATAATAAAATAAAAAAACTTAATTTTAAAAAATATGTGAGAACATAAATGTGCATGGTAAAATAAATAACTGAATTCTTCATATTTTCAGGCAACAGAGAAGTGTTTATTTCTATTCACAATCCTATTTGTGCAAGTTCTGAGCTAGCTTTTGTTTAACATCTCTTGCAAGCTAAAAAACAGGTAATTTATGGTGATTACCGTCCCTATGAAGTACACACGCAGTGACTAATGAAAAGTAAGGGTCACAAAAAATGTTAATCACATTTCTAGGGGGCGATTTATCATCTCTTGGAAGCTAAAAAGCAGGTAATTTATAGTGATGGTGTTGGGACTATTATATCGCCCCTTTGTCTTTCTCTGAGTCAATTAGATGGGAATGAGATCCCTTATCTGAAAGAAGGAATTTCCTTCTTTTATACGAAGGGTCATGCACCTTTCTAATTTACAGCTAATTACCATGGTATTGGTTATTACCGTCCCTATGAAGTACACATGCAGTGACTAATGAAGAGTAAGGGGTACAAAAAAATGTCAATAACATTTCTAGGGGGCGATTTATCAAGCCAATTGGATGAAAGCTCAATCCTGTTGGCTGATTGCAACAGCCAATATGATTTTTGACCCTTTAATTCCTATTGGCTAATAGAATTCTATCAGCCAATTGGAATGTAAGGGACACCATCTTGGATGACGTACCTTAAAGGGAAACTTCATTCTTCGTTGACCATCGGAAGAAGAGGATGCAGCGTGCCAGATGTCTTGAAGATGGACCCGCTCCTCGCCGGATGGATAAAGATAGAAGATGCCGGATGGATGAAGATAGAAGATGCCATCTGGATGAAGACTTCTGCCCGCTTGTATGAAGACTTCTGCTGCCTGGATGAAGATGGATGTCCGGTCTTCGAAAACTGTAAGTGGATCGTCGGGGGTTAGTGTTATGTTTTTAAGGGTTTATTGGGTGGGTTTTATTTTTAGCTTAGGGTTTGGGCAGTAAAAGAGCTAAATGCCCATTTAGGGGCAATGCCCATCCAAATGCCCTTTTCAGGGCAATGGTTATCTTAGGTTTATTTTGATTTTATTTGGGGGGTTTTGTTGTGTGGGTGGTGGGTTTTACTGTTGGGGGTTGATTGTATTTTTTTTTACAGGTAAAAGAGCTGATTTCCTTGGGGCAATGCCCCGCAAAAGGCCCTTTTAAGGGCAGTTTAGTGTAGGCTAGGGGCTTTTTTATTTTGATAGGGCTATTAGATTAGGAGTAATTCTTTTTTATTTTTGATAATTTTGTTTTTTATTTTGTGTAATTTAGTGTTTATTTGTTTTTGTAATTTAGATAAATGTATTGTATTGTATTAATTTATTTTATTGTAATGTTAGGTTTTAGTGTAAGGCAGGTTAGGTTTTATTTTACAGGTAACTTTGTATTTATTTTAACTAGGTAGTTAGTAAATAGTTAATAACTATTTACTAACTAGTCTTCCTAGTTAAAATAAATACAAACTTACCTGTGAAATAAAATTAAAACATAAGATAGCTACAATATAACTATTAGTTATATTGTAGCTAGCTTAGGTTTTATTTTACAGGTAAGTATTTAGTTTTAAATAGGAATTATTTAGGTAATAATTGTACATTTTATTTATATTTATTTTAATTATATTTAAGTTAGGGGGTGTTAGGGTTAGGGTTACGTTAGGGTTAGTGTTAGGCTTAGGGGTTAATAGGTTTATTATAGCGGTGGTATTGGTGGACGGCAGATTATGGGGTTAATAATATTTAAATAGTGTTTGCGATGTAGGAGTGCAGCGGTTTAGGGGTTAATAGGTTTATTATAGTGGTGACGATGTCGGGAAGTAGAGGAATAGGGGTTAATAGGTTTTTTCATTGGCGATGTCCGGAGCAGCAGATTAGGGGTTAATCATTTTATTATAGTATTTGCGATGCAGGAGGGCCTCGGTTTAGGGGTGAATAGGTAGTTTATGGGTGTTAGTGTACTTTGTGACAGTTTAATTATGAGTTTTATGGTACAGCTTTGTAGCGTAAAACTCATAACTACTGACTTTAGATGGCGGTACAGATTTTGTCACTTTAGGCTGTACTGCTCACTTTTTGGCCTCACAACAAAACTTGTAATATCAGCGCTATGGGAGTCCCATCGAAAAAGGACTTTTATTCAAGTGCGGTACTGACGTTGCGTGACGGCCAAAAAAGTGTGCGGTACAGCTATTCTGAAAAGACTTGCAATAGCAGCATTAGGGAAAAAGCATCGTTATGGGCCATAACGAGGCTTTTTCACTCATAACGCCAAACTCGTAATCTAGCTGACTATTCTTTATAATCTTGATTATTAAAGCTTTAATGAAAATATACATTTTTTTACATGTTTTGATGTTGAATTCTTATATATATTCTCTTTTGAGATATATATATATATATATATATATAAATAAAATATATATTGTAGCGTATTAAAGTATGCAATATATTTCTTAACTTACAAAATACATAATTTATTGAGCCTTTTTTCAGTACTCTAAATTACTTTAAAATCAGTTATCTGAACTGAACATAAAACATTGTTCTTGCGGCTGTATGGTATTTAATTATGACAAATTATTCATGATTAATTAAATAAGAATTTTAATGAAATACACTTAGTAACTTTGTATCTGTTAATCATTCCAGGTGGTTTAATATCTTGGTTATAACCACAAAGACCTTACAAGGCAATTTGTTAATTATGACCTACAGTATATAAGTAAAAAAAGGCTGTTTGCCTAGAAGGAGAAAAGGATACTTGCAGGGCTTATTCGATATAGGAATTCTCACTGCAGCTTAAAACTGGAAGAACAGCACCTCTTACAAAGTTTTGGTTTGAATAAGTGGTAAACGAAGGTTAAACATAGCATATGTTACATAATATATAGGGGTAGATTTACCAATGTCTGTCCGACATGAAACGCTGTAGAGTATCATGTCCGACAGACATTGCTAAATGCCGACAGCATACGCTGTCGGCATTTATCATTACACAATCAGTTCTTGTGAACTGCTTGTGCAATGCCGCCCCCTGCAGATTCGCAGCCAATCAGCTGCTAGCAGGGGGTGTCAATCAGCCCGATTGTATAGGATCAGGCGAATTGAAGACTGCAGCCTCAGAGGCAGCGGACAAGTTATGGAGCAGCAGTCTTTATACAGGTTTACCTCACTTTACAGCGCTTTACTTTACAGCGCTTCGCTAATACAGCGCTTTGTGGAGCTGAAGTTCAACCTCCAAGGATTTTGAAACAGTGCTGTAATCATCGTGGGATTGCGAGAAAAGTGACTGGCACAATTTTGTTATGCTGTGTCTCAGTGTTGTAGTCTGGCAAATTGTACTACAGTAATTGTCACTATTTTACAGGTACAGTATTTATTGAATACTAATTGAGTTCTGTGCTGTGCTAATGTTAGACTAAACATAATACTATTGCACCCCTAATATAAGTTAGTTCAAACATGTTTTCAAGTTTTTAAACATGCTGGCAAGTGAAAAGAAAGCAAAAACCGTCTTGTTTCACTTTAAGGTGGTTTTCACTTTACAGCGGGGTTCCGGTCCCTAACCTGCTGTATGAGCCGGGTATACCTGTATATGGAAGAGTTTACATTACTAATGAAAGCAATTTAACATGACAGGAAAACCTCAAATGTTCTTTCATGATTTGGATAGAACACACAATTTTGAACAACTTTCTAATTTACTTTTATTATCAACTCTGCTTCATTATCTTGATATCCTTTGCTGAAGGAGCAGGAATGTACTACTAGCAGCAGCTAGCTGAACACATCTAGTTAGCCAATCACAAGAGACAAATGTACGCAGACACCAATCAGCAGCTGGCTCCCACTAGTGTAGGATATGTGGATATTCTATTTCAACAAGAGATACCAAGAGAACGAAGCACATTTCAAAATAGAAGTGAATTTAAAATTGTCTTAAAATGACATGCTCTATCTGAATCATGCAAATTTAATTTTGACTTTCCTATCCCTTTAATAAACTCAGCTAGTGTAAACTATGAGTTCCTTTTTGCTGCAGGTTTACATATTTAAGGCCAGATTACAAGTGGAGTGCTATCTTAACATGTGCCTATAAAGGGGCAAATGTGCCCGTTTACGGGTGCACGTTAAATAACCAGCCATTACAAGTGGCTGGTTAATACTACCGCAAGCTCACGGTTGCACTTTGCACTAGAATTCATTAACCAGAGATCCGATCTCTAGTTTATGAAAAAAAAAGTTGCCCCTCCCAAAAAAAGGAAAGTAGAGTATCATGAAATGAACACACTAGTGTCTTTATTTATTTATTTTACAAAAACTGCACAAAACAGTTATAAGGGGTTAAAGTGAGGGTATGTGGAGTGTTAAAAAAAAAAAATGGCACTGAAAATGCCTTTACATTGTGGTCAATGGGGGACTGTGTTTTCACTTTAAATATATATGTAGATGCTTATATAAATATATATTTATGTGTTAATATGTGCATATACACATATAAACACACACACACATATATATATATATATATGTATAAATTCATAAACATATATATTATGTATAATTCATAATATATATATTATTTATTTATTGTTGCCCAACGCTGCACCAATTGCCCCCTCCGCTGTGCTAGGTGGTTTGCCGTGTGTATCGGCATCAGAACGAAGATCCCTTTGAAGACTATCGAAACGTGCTCTAATTAGTACAAAGCTACCGAGCAATGCGAATGTGAGGTCATGTTCACATTGCGCCGCACTTTAATACCAGCACACATTTAAGTGCGCTGGTATTAATGAGTGGAGCGCAAATATCGTGATCACGATATACAAACTTTACAAACTAAACAAACTTTAATATATATAGATTTAGATTAAGCTACGTTAGAGAGGCGCTCAAGATTACAATTTATTTCCTTTAGATTTTAAGCTTATCAGCCAATATGATTTTTTCAACCTTAATTCCGATTAGCTAATAGAATTCTATCAGCCAATCAGAATCTAAAGGACGCCATCTTGGATGACGTCATTTAAAAAAACCTTCATTCGTCGTTAGTCATTGGAAAGAAGAGGATGCTCCGCGTCGGATGTCTTGAAGATGGACCCGCTCCACGCCGGATGGATGAAGATAGAAGATGCCTTCTGGATGAAGACTTCTGCCCGTAGGGAGGACCACTTCTCCCAGCTTGGATGAAGACTTCTCCCGGCTTTCTTTGAGGACTTCTTGCTGCTTCATTGAGGACTTCTCACGGCTTCATTGAGGATGGATATCCGGTCTTCAAAACTGTAAGTGGATCTTCAGGGGTTAGTGTAAGTTTTTTTTAAGGGTTTATTGGGTGGGGGTTTTTTTTGGTTAGGGTTTGGGCCGCAATAGAGCTAAATGCCCTTTTAAGGGCAATGCCCATACAAATGCCCTTTTCAGATCAATGGGGAGCTTAGTTTTTTTTAGTTAGGGTTTTATTTGGGGGGTTGGTTGTGTGGGTGGTGGGTTTTAATGTTGGGGGGGTTGTTTGTATTTATTTTTACAAGTAAAAGAGCTGATTTCTTTGGGGCAATGCCCACAAAAGGCCCTTTAAGGGCTATTGGTAGTTTAGTTTAGGCTAGGTTTTTTTTATTTTGGGGGGGGCTTTTTTATTTTCATAGGGCTATTAGATTAGGTGTAATTAGTCATTTTTTTTTATTTTGGGTAATTTAGTGTTTTTTTTTTTGTAATTTAGGTAATTGTATTTAATTTATTTAATTGTATTTAATTTAGTTAATTTATTTAATTGTAGTGTAGTGTTAGTGTAACTTAGGTTAGGTTTTATTTTACAGGTAAATTTGTATTTATTTTAGCTAGGTAGTTATTAAATAGTTAATAACTATTTAATAACTATTCTACCTAGTTAAAATAAATACAGACTTGCCTGTAAAATAAAAATAAACCCTAAGCTAGCTACAATGTAATTATTTGTAATATTGTAGCTAGCTTAGGGTTTATTTTACAGATAAGTATTTAGTTTTAAATAGGAATTATTTAGGCAATGATAGTAGGTTTTCTTTAGATTTATTTTAATTATATTTAAGTTAGGGGGTGTTAGGGTTAGGGATAGACTTAGGTTTAGGGGTTAATAAATATAGTATAGTGGCAGCGACGTTGGGGGTGGCAGATTAGGGGTTAATAAATGTAGGTAGGTGGCGGCGATGTTAGGGACTGCAGATTAGGGGTTAATAATATTTAACTAATGTTTGCGATGCAGGAGTGCGGTGGTTTAGGGGTTAATATGTTTATTCTAGTGGCGGCGATGTCCGGAGCGACAGATTATTGGTTAATAATTTTATTTTAGTGTTTGCGATGCGGGAGGGCCTCGGTTTAGGGGTTAATAGGTAGTTTATGGGTGTTAGTGTACTTTTTAGCACTTTAGTTATGAGTTTTATGCTACAACGTTGTAGTGTAAAACTCATAACTACTGACTTTAGAATGCGTTACGAATCTTGCAGGATAGGCTGTACCGGTCACTTTTTGGTCTAAAAAAAAAGCTTGTAATACCGGCGCTATTGAAGTCCCATTGAAAATAGACTATACGCAAATTGTGTAAGTTGATTTGCGGTTAGGCAAAAAAAAGTGTGCGGTGCCCCTAAATCTGCAAGACTCGTAATACCAGAGGTAGTAAAAAAAGCAGCATTATGAGCCTTAACGCTGCTATTTTTACTCATACTGCAAGACTCATAATCTAGCCGAAAATTATCCAAAACAAAAAAAAGTTATTTCTATTCTTATAGCCCTATTTTAAAAAAAACACCCCAAAATAATAAAAACCCTAATCTATCCCGAAAAGAGCATTTGTATGGGCATTGCCCTTAAAAGGGCATTCAGCACTTTTTCAGCACATTCAGGCCTAGATTTAGAGTTCGGCGGTAAAAGGGCTGTTAACGCTCCGCGGGTTTTTTTCTGGCCGCACCATAAATTTAACTCTGGTATCGAGAGTTCAAACAAATGCTGCGTTAGGCTCCAAAAAAGGAGCGTAGAGCATTTTTACCGCAAATGCAACTCTCGATACCAGAGTTGCTTACGGACGCGGCCGGCATCAAAAACGTGCTCGTGCACGATTCTCCCATAGGAAACAATGGGGCTGTTTGAGCTGAAAAAAAACCTAACACCTGCAAAAAAGCAGCGTTCAGCTCCTAACGCAGCCCCATTGTTTCCTATGGGGAAACACTTCCTACGTCTGCACCTAACACCCTAACATGTACCCCGAGTCTAAACACCCCTAACCTTACACTTATTAACCCCTAATCTGCCGCCCCCGCTATCGCTGACCCCTGCATTACACTTTTAACCCCTAATCTGCCGCTCCGTAAACCGCCGCCACCTACGTTATCCCTATGTACCCCTAATCTGCTGCCCTAACATCGCCGACCCCTATGTTATATTTATTAACCCCTAATCTGCCCCCCACAACGTCGCCGACACCTACCTACACTTATTAACCCCTAATCTGCCGAGCGGACCTGAGCGCTACTATAATAAAGTTATTAACCCCTAATCCGCCTCACTAACCCTATCATAAATAGTATTAACCCCTAATCTGCCCTCCCTAACATCGCCGACACCTACCTTCAATTATTAACCCCTAATCTGCCGACCGGAGCTCACCGCTATTCTAATAAATGTATTAACCCCTAAAGCTAAGTCTAACCCTAACACTAACACCCCCCTAAGTTAAATATAATTTTTATCTAACGAAATAAATTAACTCTTATTAAATAAATAATTCCTATTTAAAGCTAAATACTTACCTGTAAAATACATCCTAATATAGCTACAATATAAATTATAATTATATTATAGCTATTTTAGGATTAATATTTATTTTACAGGCAACTTTGTAATTATTTTAACCAGGTACAATAGCTATTAAATAGTTAAGAACTATTTAATAGTTACCTAGTTAAAATAATTACAAATTTACCTGTAAAATAAATCCTAACCTAAGATATAATTAAACCTAACACTACCCTATCAATAAAATAATTAAATAAACTACCTACAATTACCTACAATTAACCTAACACTACACTATCAATAAATTAATTAAACACAATTGCTACAAATAAATAAAATTAAATAAACTATCTAAAGTACAAAAAATAAAAAAGAACTAAGTTACAGAAAATAATAAAATATTTACAAACATAAGAAAAATATTACAACAATTTTAAACTAATTACACCTACTCTAAGCCCCCTAATAAAATAACAAAGCCCCCCAAAATAAAAAATTCACTACCCTATTCTAAAATACAAATATTACAAGCTCTTTTACCTTACCAGCCCTGAACAGGGCCCTTTGCGGGGCATGCCCCAAGAATTTCAGCTCTTTTGCCTGTAAAAAAAAACATACAATACCCCCCCCCCCAACATTACAACCCACCACCCACATACCCCTAATCTAACCCAAACCCCCCTTAAATAAACCTAACACTACCCCCCTGATGATCTTCCTACCTTGTCTTCACCATGCCAGGTTCACCGATCCGTCCTGGCTCCAAGATCTTCATCCACCCCACGCGGGGGCTAGACATCCACTGAAGAAGTCCAGAAGAGGGTCCAAAGTCTTCCTCCTATCCGGCAAGAAGAGGACATCCGGACCGGCAAACATCTTCTCCAAGCGGCATCTTCTATCTTCTTCCATCCGATGACGACCGGCTCCATCTTGAAGACCTCCAGCGCGGATCCATCCTCTTCTTCCGACGACTAGACGACGAATGATGGTTCCTTTAAGGGACGTCATCCAAGATGGCGTCCCTCGAATTCCGATTGGCTGATAGGATTCTATCAGCCAATCGGAATTAAGGTAGGAATTTTCTGATTGGCTGATGGAATCAGCCAATCAGAATCAAGTTCAATCCGATTGGCTGATCCAATCAGCCAATCAGATTGAGCTTGCATTCTATTGGCTGTTCCGATCAGCCAATAGAATGCGAGCTCAATCTGATTGGCTGATTGGATCAGCCAATCGGATTGAACTATATTCTGATTGGCTGATTCCATCAGCCAATCAGAAAATTCCTACCTTAATTCCGATTGGCTGATAGAATCCTATCAGCCAATCGGAATTCGAGGGACGCCATCTTGGATGACGTCCCTTAAAGGAACCGTCATTCGTCGTCTAGTCGTCGGAAGAAGAGGATGGATCCGCGCTGGAGGTCTTCAAGATGGAGCCGGTCGTCATCGGATGGAAGAAGATAGAAGATGCCGCTTGGAGAAGATGTTTGCCGGTCCGGATGTCCTCTTCTTGCCGGATAGGAGGAAGACTTTGGACCCTCTTCTGGACTTCTTCAGTGGATGTCTAGCCCCCGCTTGGGGTGGATGAAGATCTTGGAGCCAGGACGGATCGGTGAACCTGGCATGGTGAAGACAAGGTAGGAAGATCATCAGGGGGGTAGTGTTAGGTTTATTTAAGGGGGGTTTGGGTTAGATTAGGGGTATGTGGGTGGTGGGTTGTAATGTTGGGGGGGGGGTATTGTATGTTTTTTTTTACAGGCAAAAGAGCTGAAATTCTTGGGGCATGCCCCGCAAAGGGCCCTGTTCAGGGCTGGTAAGGTAAAAGAGCTTGTAATATTTGTATTTTAGAATAGGGTAGGGAATTTTTTATTTTGGGGGGCTTTGTTATTTTATTAGGGGGCTTAGAGTAGGTGTAATTAGTTTAAAATTGTTGTAATATTTTTCTTATGTTTGTAAATATTTTATTATTTTCTGTAACTTAGTTCTTTTTTATTTTTTGTACTTTAGATAGTTTATTTAATTTTATTTATTTGTAGCAATTGTGTTTAATTAATTTATTGATAGTGTAGTGTTAGGTTAATTGTAGGTAATTGTAGGTAGTTTATTTAATTATTTTATTGATAGGGTAGTGTTAGGTTTAATTATATCTTAGGTTAGGATTTATTTTACAGGTAAATTTGTAATTATTTTAACTAGGTAACTATTAAATAGTTCTTAACTATTTAATAGCTATTGTACCTGGTTAAAATAATTACAAAGTTGCCTGTAAAATAAATATTAATCCTAAAATAGCTATAATATAATTATAATTTATATTGTAGCTATATTAGGATGTATTTTACAGGTAAGTATTTAGCTTTAAATAGGAATTATTTATTTAATAAGAGTTAATTTATTTCGTTAGATAAAAATTATATTTAACTTAGGGGGGTGTTAGTGTTAGGGTTAGACTTAGCTTTAGGGGTTAATACATTTATTAGAATAGCGGTGAGCTCCGGTCGGCAGATTAGGGGTTAATAATTGAAGGTAGGTGTCGGCGATGTTAGGGAGGGCAGATTAGGGGTTAATACTATTTATGATAGGGTTAGTGAGGCGGATTAGGGGTTAATAACTTTATTATAGTAGCGCTCAGGTCCGCTCGGCAGATTAGGGGTTAATAAGTGTAGGTAGGTGTCGGCGACGTTGTGGGGGGCAGATTAGGGGTTAATAAATATAACATAGGGGTCGGCGATGTTAGGGGTAGCAGATTAGGGGTACATAGGGATAACGTAGGTGGCGGCGATTTGCGGTCGGAAGATTAGGGGTTAATTATTTTAAGTAGCTTGCGGCGACGTTGTGGGGGGCAAGTTAGGGGTTAATAGATATAATACAGGGGTCGGCGGTGTTAGGGGCAGCAGATTAGGGGTACATAAGTATAACGTAGGTGGCGGTCGGCAGATTAGGGGTTAAAAATTTTAATCGAGTGGCGGCGATGTGGGGGGACCTCGGTTTAGGGGTACATAGGTAGTTTATGGGTGTTAGTGTACTTTAGGGTACAGTAGTTAAGAGCTTTAGAAACCGGCGTTAGCCAGAAAGCTCTTAACTCCTGCTATTTTCAGGCGGCTGGAATCTTGTCGTTAGAGCTCTAACGCTCACTGCAGAAACGACTCTAAATACCAGCGTTAGAAAGATCCCATTGAAAAGATAGGCTACGCAAATGGCGTAGGGGGATCTGCGGTATGGAAAAGTCGCGGCTGAAAAGTGAGCGTTAGACCCTTTCCTGACTGACTCCAAATACCAGCGGGCGCCCAAAACCAGCGTTAGGAGCCTCTAACGCTGGTTTTGACGGCTACCGCCGAACTCTAAATCTAGGCCTATAAATAAAAAAGCCCTAATCTAAAAAAAAAACACCCCAAAAATAAAAAAAAGCAACCTAACACTAATCCCAAAATTGCTACTCACCATTGATGAAGGGCGGTGAAACATCTTCATCTGGGCGGCAAAACATCTTCATCCATTGCAGGACCATCTTCTTCAATCCTGGTGGAGGAGGCGCAGAGACAAAGAGGTCATATGCGACGTCATTCCTCATCCTTATCCAGGCGACATGGAGCTCCACTTCATGCGGTCTCTAGCCGCACACTGAAGATTAAATTCAAGGAATGCACTTTAATTATTCAAAGTCAAATCAGCCAATAGGATGTAAACAGCTTTCATCCTATTGGCTGATTTGAATTTGTCAGCCAATAGGAATGCAAGGGCACCCCATATAAAAGGGGTACCTTGCATTCAATTTTCAGTGTGTGGCTAGAGAACGCATGAAGAGGCGCTCCATGTATCCTGCATGAAGATGAGGACCGACATCACAGATGACTTCTCCACCTCTGCGCTTGACCCTCCACCACTGGGATGAAGATAGAAGATGGACCACGTCCGGGATGAAGATTGAAGAAGATGGTCCCGCGATGGATGAAGATATTTTGCCACTTGGATGAAGATGTTTTCCCGTTCTTCATCAATTGTGAGTACCAATTTTGGGGTTAGTGTTAGGCTTTTTGTTTGTTTTTCTGGGGTGTTTTTTTTTTAGATTAGGGCATTTTTTATTTTTTTAATAGGCTGAAAAAGAGCTAAAAGTATTTTTTTTTATTTTGGGGCATTGGGGGGGTTGCAATGTTAGGTGGTAATTTGTTTTTTGTTTTTTTTTGCAAAAGAGCTGTTAACTTTAGGGCAATGCCCTACAAAAGGCCCTTTTAAGGACTATTGGTAGTTTATTTATAGATTAGGTTTTTTTAATTTCGGGGTGTTTTTTTTTTTCAAATGGGGGGTATAAGAATAGGAATAACTTTTTTTATTTTCGTTTGTTATTTTATGTAAGGGTAGTTTTTTTATTTTCTGAAATGTTATGTTTTTTTATTTTCTGTAATGTTAGGGTTTTTTGGTAATGTAGATTTTTTATTTTATTTACATTTTTTATATTTTGTAGGTAGTTATCTTTTAAATTTTATTAAGTTAAGTTAGGGGGTGTTAGGTTAGGGGGTTTAGTTATTAGTTTAATACTTTTCATTGTGGGGGATGGCGGTTTAGGGGTTAATAGTTTTATTAGGTACTTTGCGTTTTGGGGGGTGGCGGTTTAGGTGTTAATAGCTTAAAAAGTCCCTTCTGGGACTCCCTGCTGCATTGTTCTGACTTCCTGCTCCAACCCTTCCCCCCTCCCACCTCTATATACTTGCATTCTCTGCTCTCTGCTCAGTCCCTTCTGGGACTCCCTGCTGCATTGTTCTGACTTCCTGCTCCAACCATTCCCTGCTCCCACCTCTATATACTTGCATTCTCTGCTCTCTGCTCAGTCCCTTCTGGGACTCCCTGCTGCATTGTTCTGACTTCCTGCTCCAACCCTTCCCCCCTCCCACCTCTATATACTTGCAGTCGCTCTGCGACTGCGCAGCGGACGCGTGCAGCGGGCGCGCCAATGGCGCACCGAAGGTGCACCAAAGGTAAGCCCGTCAGCGCCCGTCCACGCCTGGACTGCACCCAGCACCACGAACCATGACCTCCGCACCAGCCACCGCTATAACACCAGCACCCTTCGCTCTCTCAACATCAGTAAATCATCAGCATGCCACCTCGCATCCCCGACGAACACCAGAGGACCATTCACCTGCCACAACTGCCCTTTCACCACCCTCCCAACCACAAACCTACTAAACATCCCTCACTCAAACAGCCGCGAGAACCTCAACTGCATCCTCCTCAACACCCGCTCCATCCACAAGCACATCATTGAAATCTGGAACCTGTTCGACTCCACCTCCCCAGATGTCGCCTTCCTCACCGAAACCTTGCTCAACCCCACATCAGCGCCGGACATCGCCATCGCCATCCCTGATGGCTATAAAATCTCCCACAAAGACTGCAGCAACTGACCTGGAGGAGGCATCGCCATCATCCACAAACACTCCATCCAAGTCACAACCACCTCCGATGATCACTCACCAGACTATGAACATCTACACTTCAAAATCAAGGTTAACCACAACACCACCCTCCGTGGCACCCTCATCTACAGACCTCCAGGACCACATCCCGCCTTCTGTGACTCCATCACCGACCACCTTGCACCCCACAACATCGCCTCAAAGGACTACATCCTACTTGGCGACCTCAACTTCCAATTAGACAACCCCAATGACCACAACACCACCAACCTCCTGGAAAACCTTGTAACCATTGGACTGAAGCAACTTGTAAATGCCCCAACCCACATAGCCGGACACACCCTCGACCTGATCTTCTCCGCAGGCAACCACATCTCAGTCAACCACATAAACGAACTCCACTGGACTGACCATCACTGTATACACTTCTCCTTCAACAAACCCACCACACACCTCCAGCATCACCACCCAGGCAACCACATCTCAGTCAACCACATAAACGAACTCCAATGGACTGACCATCACTGTATACACTTCTCCTTCAACAAACCCACCACACACCTCCAGCATCACCACCCGCCCCGCAGAAGCTGGAACAACATCACCCAAGAACAACTGCACTCCACCCTGATCAAGTCCCCCCCAGTGACCTCCACTGACGCCAACTCCTCTGCCCGCCACCTACATCGCTGGATCACAGACTGCGCAAATACCCTTGCCCCCTCAAGAAACCCTCCAGCCGCCAGCCCACCAACAAAGCCAGCTGGTTCACCCCCACCCTCCAGGACTCCAAACACCACTGCAGACGATTAGAGAGAACATGGAGATCCAGCAAATCCCCCTCAGACAAATCCACCTACAAAGAAGCCATCACCACCCACCACCACCTCATAAAAACCACAAAGAAAACCGCTATCCTAGACAGAATCCACACCAAAACCCACAACAGCAAGGAGCTGTTCACAGTCATCAAGGAATTCTCCAAACCCAACAGTGACACTAACGACATCCCACCCTCCCAGGACCTCTGCAACAACATCGCTACTTACTTCCACCGCAAGATCATCAACATCTACGACAGCCTCGAGCTCCAGAACTCACCACTCACCGCCGACCCACCCACCCCCACCTCACCCAAACCCACCACCCGCCACCGTCTATGGACTACCTGGATCCCCCTCACCACGGAGGACACACTCAGAATCATGAAATCTATCCACTCCGGAGCACCCTCTGACCCATGCCTGCACCACATATTCAACAAAGCAGGTTTTACCCTCGCCCACGAACTCTGCCTCACCATAAACTGCTCCATCAAAACTGGTACCTTCCCAGATGACTGGAAGCATGCAGAGCTGAAACCCCTGCTGAAGAAACCCACAGCTGACCCCATAGCTCCAAAAAACTACCATCCCATCTCTCTACTCCCCTTTCCAGCCAAAGTAATCGAGAAGGCCATCAACGCACAACTTGTTGACCACATCGAGACCAACCACATCTTGGACCCCTCCCAATCCGGTTTCAGGAGCAATCACAGCACCAAGACTGCCCTCCTCGCCGCCACAGACAATATCCATGCCCTGCTTGACCAAGGAGAGACTGCCGCCATCATCCTTCTAGACCTCTCAGCCGCATTCAACACTGTAGACCATAGCACCCTCCTCACGTGCCTACACGATGCCAGCATCTGCAATAAGGCCCTGGAATGGATCACCTCCTTCCTCAGTGGCAGAACCCAGAAAGTCAGACTCCCACCCTTCTCCTCCAATCCCACAGCAATCAGCTGCGGCGTACCCCAAGGCTCTTCTCTTAGCCCCACCCTCTTCAACATCTATATGGCCCCCCTCGCCGCCATCATCCGACAACACAACCTCAACATCATCTCCTATGCTGACGACTCCCAGTTAATCATCTCACTCACCCAAGACCCCGCCACCGCCAAGAAAAACATCCACGAAAGATAAACAGCAATCGCCACCTGGATGAACAACAACCGTCTCAAACTCAACACTGACAAGACCGAAATCCTCCTCCTCGGACCCACCAAATCTGCATGGGATGACTCCTGGTGGCCCACAGCCCTCGGACACCCTCCAACTCCAACACACCACGCACGAAATCTAGGCGTCATTCTCGACTCATCACTTTCCATGGACCGCCAAGTCAATGCTGTCTCTTCGACTTGTTTTCACATACTCCACCTACTGTGAAAAATCTTCAAGGGGCTCCCCACCGAAACTAGAAAATCTGTCACCCACGCCCTCGTCAGTAGTCGACTGGACTACGGCAATGCACTCTACGCCGGGTCCACCATCAAACTCCAGAAACAACTCCAACGCATCCAGAACACCTCGGCCAGACTCATCCTCGACATCCCTCGCCAAAACCACATCACCGAACACCTAAGGAACCTACACTGGCTCCCCGTCAACAAGAGAATCACCTTCAAGCTCCTATGCATTCAAGGCCCTCCACAATATCGGTCCTGAATACATCAACCACTGTGTCAATTTCTATACCCCCTCCAGACAACTCCGCTCTGCCGACCAAGCACTCACAGTCATCCCCCGCATCAAGAAAAAAACAGCTGGAGGAAAATCCTTCTCCTATATGGCAGCAAGATCATGGAACTCCCTCCCGTTGCACCTCAGACTATCCATCTCCCTTACAAGCTTCAGGAAGGACCTCAAGAACTGCTCTTCAACTGAATCATCTTCCCTTAGCCCCCTCTCTCCCCCCCTCCCATAGAGCCTTGAGACCCTCACGGGTGATTAGTTTGCGCTTTACAAGTACCCAATAGATAGATAGAATTAGATACTTTGCATTGTGGGTGGTGGCAGTTTAGGGGTTAATAGTTTAATTAGGTGTTTGTGATATGGGGGGTAGCAGTTTAGGTGTTAATAATTAAATACGTTACTTTGCATTGTGGGAGGTGGCGGTTTAGGGCTTAATATGTTTTTTAGTAGTTGCGATTTTGGGGGATGGAGGTTTATGGGGTTAATACATTTTATTAGTGATTGCGATGTGGGTGGATGGTGGTTTAGGGGTTTTGAATGGCGTTTTGACATGTTGTTTTTTTAAATTTATTTTGGTTTTAATTTTTACTTAAATGAAAATGTCTTTATTTTTTTGTTACATGTGCAATATACTGGCATAAGTTACTGGCGACACCAGAAATGTGTAGTTGCACACATTTCTGAACCTCAACAGTTTTTCTGACTTATGCCAGTTTATCATATTGTGGCATGTGTTATGTGATTCACCGATGTAAGAGGTGAATTTACGGGCGACATGAGTTTCAGCAGTTGCGCTTAAGAATACGCAACATATGTGATCGTGCCCCTGGTTTCTAACTGAACTGATGGGTGAGCCAATGACAATCAGTATATATATGCAGCCACCAATCAGCAGCTAGAACCTAGGTTCTTTGCTGCTCCTGAGATTACCTGGATAACCCTTTCAGCAAAAGATAACAAGACAATGAAGCAAATTAAATAATATAAATAAATTGAAAAGTTGTTTAAAATTGTATGCTCTGTCAAAATCATGAATACCTAATTATGACTTTACTGTCCTTTAAACATTGAGATACATACATATCAATCTCTAAAGATGTATATGTATGTAAAAGTCATAAAAAGTAATCACCCCTTGGTATTTTCCCTATTTTGTTGCATTACAACCTGGAATTAGAATGTTTTTTTTTTTTTTTGGGGTTGTGTCATTTGATTTAAAAAATGCCTCCCACTTTGAGTATGCAAACTATTTTTTATTTTTGAAACAAACAAGAAATAAGAAAGAAAAAACAGAAAACTTAGGCGTGCATAGCTATTCACCCCCAAAGTCAATACTTTGTAGTGCCACCTTTTACAGCAATTATTCAAGTCCCTTGGGGTACATCTCTATAAGCTTGGTACATCTAGCAACTGGGATTTTTGCCCATTCTTCAAGGCAAAACTGCTCCAGCACCTTCAAGTTGGATGGGTTTGGCTGGTGTACAGATACCACAGATTCTCAATTGAGGTCTGGGCTTTGACTAGGTCATTACAAGACATTTAAATGTTTTCCATTAAACCACTCAAGTGTTGCTTTAGCAATATGCTTAGGGTCATTGTCCTGCTGGAAAGTGAACCTCCGTCCCAGTCTCAAATCTCTGGAGAACTGAAATAGGTTTCCCTTAAGACGTTCCCTGTATTAAGCGCCATCTATCATTCCTTCAATTCTAACCAGTTTCAGAGTCCCTGCCAATTAAAAACATCTCCACAGCATGATGCTGCCACCACCATGCTTCACTGTGGGGATGGTATTCTTGGGGTGATGAGAGGTGTAGGGTTTGCGCCAGACGTAGCGTTTTCCTTGATGGTAAAAAAAGCTCTTCCTTGATGGTAAAAAAAGGCTCTTCTCTTAGTCCCACCCTCTTCAACATCTATATGGCCCCCCTCGCCGCCATCATCTGACAACACAACCTCAACATCATCTCCTATGCTGACGACTCCCAGTTAATCATCTCACTCACCCAAGACCCCGCCACCGCCAAGAAAAACATCCACAAAGGACTTACAGCAGTCACCACCTGGATGAACAACAACCGTCTCAAACTCAACACTGACAAGACCGAAATCCTCCTCCTCGGACCCACCAAATCTGCATGGGATGACTCCTGGTGGCCCACAGCCCTCGGACACCCTCCAACTCCAACAAACCACGCACAAAATCTAGGCGTCATCCTCAAATCATCACTTTCTATGGACCGCCAAGTCAATGCTGTCTCTTCGACTTGTTTTCACATACTCCACCTACTGCAAAAAATCTTCAAGGGGCTCCCCACCGAAACTAGAAAATCTGTCACCCACGCCCTCGTCAGTAGTCGACTGGACTACGGCAATGCACTCTACGCCGGGTCCACCATCAAACTCCAGAAACAACTCCAACGCATCCAGAACACCTCGGCCAGACTCATCCTCGACATCCCTCGCCAAAACCACATCACCGAACACCTAAGGAACCTACACTGGCTCCCCGTCAACAAGAGAATCACCTTCAAGCTCCTATGCATTCAAGGCCCTCCACAATATCGGTCCTGAATACATCAACAACTGTGTCAATTTCTATACCCCCTCCAGACAACTCCGCTCTGCCGACCAAGCACTCACAGTCATCCCCCGCATCAAGAAAAAAACAGCTGGAGGAAAATCCTTCTCCTATATGGCAGCAAGATCATGGAACTCCCTCCCGTTGCACCTCAGACAATCCACCTCCCTTACAAGCTTCAGGAAGGAACTCAAGACCTGCTCTTCGACTGAATCGTCTTCCCTTAGCCCCCCCTCTCCCCCCCTCTCCCCCCTCCCATAGAGCCTTGAGACCCTCACGGTGATTAGTTTGTGCTTTACAAGTACCCAATAGATAGATAGATAGAATTAGATACTTTGCATTGTGGGTGGTGGCAGTTTAGGGGTTAATATTTTAATTAGGTGTTTGTGATATGGGGGTAGCGGTTTAGGTGTTAATAGTTAAATATGTTACTTTTAATTGTGGGAGGTGGCGGTTTAGGGCTTAATATGTTTTTTAGTAGTTGCGATTTCGGGGGATGGAGGTTTATGGGGTTAATACATTTTATTAGTGATTGCGATGTGGGTGGATGGTGGTTTAGCCGTTTTGAATGGCGTTTTGACATGTTGTTTTTTTAAATTTATTTTGGTTTAAATTTTTACTTAAATGAAAATGTCTTTATTTTTTAGTTACATGTGCAATATACTGGCATAAGTTACTGGCGACACCAGAAATGTGTAGTTGCACACATTTCTGAACCTCAACAGTTTTTCTGACTTATGCCAGTTTATCATATTGTGGCATGTGTTATGTGATTCACCCGATGTAAGAGGTGAACTTACGGGCGACATGAGTTTCAGCAGTTGCGCTTAAGAATACGCAACATATGTGATCGTGCCCCTGGTTTCTAACTGAACTGATGGGTGAGCCAATGACAATCAGTATATATATGCAGCCACCAATCAGCAGCTAGAACCTAGGTTCTTTGCTGCTCCTGAGATTACCTGGATAACCCTTTCAGCAAAAGATAACAAGAGAATGAAGCAAATTAAATAATATAAATAAATTGAAAAGTTGTTTAAAATTGTATGCTCTGTCAAAATCATGAATACCTAATTATAACTTTACTGTCCTTTAAACATTGAGATACATACATATCCATCTCTAAAGATGTATATGTATGTAAAAGTCATAAAAAGTAATCACCCCCTTGGTATTTTCCCTATTTTGTTGCATTACAACCTGGAATTAGAATGGTTTTTTTGGGGGGGTTGTGTCATTAGATTTAAAAAATGCCTCCCACTTTGAGTATGCAAACTATTTTTTATTTTTTAAACAAACAAGAAATAAGAAAAAAAACAGAAAACTTAGGCGTGCATAGCTATTCACCCCCAAAGTCAATACTTTGTAGTGCCACCTTTTACAGCAATTATTCAAGTCCCTTGGGGTACATCTCTATAAGCTTGGTACATCTAGCAACTGGGATTTTTGCCCATTCTTCAAGGCAAAACTGCTCCAGCACCTTCAAGTTGGATGGGTTTGGCTGGTGTACAGATACCACAGATTCTCAATTGAGGTCTGGGCTTTGACTAGGTCATTACAAGACATTTAAATGTTTTCCATTAAACCACTCAAGTGTTGCTTTAGCAATATGCTTAGGGTCATTGTCCTGCTGGAAAGTGAACCTCCGTCCCAGTCTCAAATCTCTGGAGAACTGAAATAGTTTTCCCTCAAGACGTTCCCTGTATTTAGCGCCATCTATCATTCCTTCAATTCTAACCAGTTTCAGAGTCCCTGCCAATTAAAAACATCTCCACAGCATGATGCTGCCACCACCATGCTTCACTGTGGGGATGGTATTCTCGGGGTGATGAGAGGTGTAGGGTTTGCGCCAGACGTAGCGTTTTCTTTGATGGTAAAAAAAGCTCAATATTAGTCCCATCTGACCAGAGTATCTTCTTTCATATGTATGGGGAGTCTCCCACATGCCTTTTGGTGAACTGCAAAAGTGTTTGCTTATTTTTTTCTTTAAGCAATGTTTATTTTCTGGCCACATTTCTGTATAGTCCAGCTCTATTGAGTGTACAACTTAAAGTGGTCCTATGGATATATACTCCAATCTCCACTGTGGAGCTTTGCAGATCCTTCAGGGTTATCGTTGGTCTCTTTGTTGCCTCTATGATTAATGTCCTCACCTAGTCCATGAGTTTTGGTAGGCAGCCCTCTCTTGGCAGGCTTGTTGTGGTGCCATATTTTTTGTATTTTTTAATAATGGATTTAATGGTGCTCCATGGTATTTTCAAAGTATCGGATGATTTTTATAACCCAACCCTGATC